>NW_015554119.1:1443484-1447724 GCF_001515605.1 Sinocyclocheilus anshuiensis | reverse complement strand
GTCCCCTACATAAATTCTTTAAAGAATCAAAAGCAACTTGACACTGAGGAGACCATACAAACGGAACAGTTTTTCGGAGGTTGTCAGTAAGAGGTTTTACTACATCAGAAAAATTCCTACAGAAACTTCTGTAGTATCCTGCCATGCCCAGGAAGCGTCGGAGTTCTCTCTTTGTCTGAGGTATAGGAAAGTTAACGATGGCACTAACTATAGTTATACCGCAAATATATATTGTTAAGGACATCAAAACCTAAAATAAAACTCCAGAAAGGTGTACAATATGTGACCTTTAAAATGTTTCTTCACTGTCAGACTAAGGTAAAACTTTGATAATAGTGCTTAGATCACTTCTCACTACAGGGGGAAGCAAATACAAACCACCCCATGAAAAGAGCAGGAGAGTGTGTGAGAGACACATGGAGGAAGATAATAATCCTCCATTAGCATGAAGAAAACTGAATAACACATTATTACTGCAACACCGTCCTCTCTCTGATACACTGCCTTTATCTGCCTTACACTTCCAGCATGAGAATGACTCTACAGCTCCTGCGCTGGATTCTAATTCCTCCTCTTCGCATTCATCTTCCTCTCCAAACGCTTCTGAAATTAATTCAGCCCAAACCACTTTCCACAGACTCCATTCAAACTGTGTGATCATTTCAGCCTTAGCTGTGCAATGTATTGTATAAACTTCATAATAAATGTAATCTTAAAAGTGTGAAAATCTCCAATTGGATTGCATTAATGGTGTTTTCCATTTAAAATTGTCGGTGAGTTGATGTTTATAATAAGTTAATATTTATACTTTTCATGCCTGGCCATTTAAAATCACTTTATTTATTTTGCTCATAAGCTCATAAAATCCAAATGCACTTAAATTCAAATAAAATTCTGCAGAAAACTTAAAGAATTCAGAGGGAACTGTACTGACTTTGGGTCATCAAGATGCAGTAATGAATATTTTAAAGATGTCACTCTTAAAAAAAAAAAAAAAAATCTTCAGATGTACTTAAGAAATGTGTTGGCAAATTTAAAGTCACAAAGCATAGACATTTGCAGCACCTGAAAATTTATTTTAGTAGGACAACCTTGCAAACTAGTCACTAGTAAATCCAGTGACTATTTTTCCTTTTTTTAAATTATCATGACTCATGAGTATACAGTGCAAACTGGACGATGGAAAGTCTAAACGGACAAAAATCTTGAGGTAATACATAAGCACAACCTCTGATTTGTAGAAATATTTAAAGAATTTATAAATGTAAAAATAAATAAATAAATTTAGTTGTGGCAATTTTGAAAATTAAAAATAATAAATAAAATAAAATAATAAACAAATTACATAAAAATAATATAAAATTAATAATAATAATAATAATAAGGTTTTAATTCAAATAATGTTTACAAATAAAAAAAATTATATTTAAATATTTACTTCATATAAGTTGTACAAATGTCTTGCATATGTAACATTACAGAAAATAATGAAAATATATCGTACTTCAATATTTCATCAAAGGATGGCACTACATGCATAAAGGTCTAAGCCCACAACATCTACTATCTGTCAAATCAAATAAATCACTTAAGTTGTAGTAATTTTGAGAAATTAAAAATAAAATAAATAATAAAAAACAACAACGATGATGTTTTAGTTCTAGAAACACTTCAAAAAAATGTTTTAAATATACCATACTTCAATATTTCATCAAAGGATGGCACTAGTCAAGGTCTAAGCCCACAACATCCAATGTGTTTTTTTTTTTAATAATTCAATCATTTTTATTTGTTTTGCTGCTTTGCAAGCGCTGCCATTTCCTTCAGAAAATGCAAATCCAGAGTCATGCTATGTGTGCAAGTGAAAGCAGTGCAGCGTCACTCATTCAAACATTCTCCATAATACTGGAAAGAAAAACTCTCTGGTATAGAAAAATAAAAAGACACGAAAATCAACACGCATACACACAGCGGACAAATCCAAAGCCCTGAGCTAAACGTGCATCTGCCTGGTTAGACAGTGAAAGGTCACTGCTTCAGCCATGAGATTCTCACGAAGAGCTGGTCACAGTGTCACGCATCCAATGCACTCCTCAATATCATTCAGAATCACAAATACGAAGCTCATACATATTTAACTACAATTCCATATCTTTCCAAAGTCACCAACACAACACAAGAATGCTATAGATGGATTCCAGGGAATTGCTATGTGGTTTTTAAGGAGTTCTGGGCGGTTGTAAACAGTTGCTATAGTGTTCCACATGGTTGCTAAGGTGTTCTGGGTGGTCAAAAGAGCCCACCAGACTTTTTCGTCTCAAGCTCAACTCAAGCCACTCTTTCAATTTACAGTAGTCTGTATTTTTCTACCAGATGAAAATCTGAGGTCTAATGAGAATTCATTGATACTTGAGGTGAGGGGTTTGTTCAAATGGCCTTTAGTTATAAAACTGTTTCACTGCCTAATATTGCACCATATGTCATACACGGCAAATGTCATTATCAAAGGGAAAGCATCATCGCTAACATCAAAAATGTCTGACAGCTGATGTAATCTGACATCCATCAATCACAGCCTGATACCAAACAGACTGCGACTACCAAGGTCATAAATTATACATCTATATATTGAAAAAAGAAACACCCAGGCCAACATTGAACACATTCTGGAACCAGACAGAAAGACAGGTAGAGAGACTGCAGAGAGAGAGATTTCCATATGTTGAGTGATAAATTGTGTGGTGTGTACAGATCAGACAGGGATGGAAAAATGAGTCACAGAGGAACAAAAACACAGGGACAGAATCAGGTATTTCTACGGTATCTATCATCATATCTATGCATCTATCTATCATATTTTTAAGTATCTCAGATAAATCAATAGAAAGTTTTGTAGATACTGAGCTCCAAAAAATACAAACAGAGAGACAGACAGACAGACAGATAGATAGATAGATAGACAGACAGACAGACAGACAGATAGATAGATAGATAGATAGATAGATAGATAGAGCTAAGACTTTACATTTTGTTTTTTAAACTTTCAAACTGTCTTCAATTTTACTTCTCTACTTTAAAAAAATACAATTTTGGCAGTATGAAATTCAGTTTGTTTCTACTTCCCTGTGTTAAATTATAATTGCAAAAAATCTGTTTAAAGCCGTATGAGGTCAAAGATGCTGCAAGAGTTTTCAGATGTCTGAATCTAAAAGAGAGAGAGGGAAAAAAAACTATTTTTAAGAGCATGGATTTCATAATACATAGTCAAAAGTATGAACTTTTTCCATTACTAGCAAAGCACATTCTATTTCTAGTGCAAGGTATAAGCATGCAAATAATGAGTTTAACAACCAATGTTTTTAATAAGGAAGCATAGCTGAGTTTACCCTAGTAAAAAAGTAATACATTTAAAATGCTTTTATTTCATACTAAGTATAGTTCAAATCTATTAACTTTACTGACATATCACTTGAGACTTACTGATATAAAAATTATAATTAAACTTTATTTGGAGTACTACTTGTGCACAATGCACATTTCTTAATATTATGCCTAAAATTTGTTTTAATGTCACTATTGAAAAGGATAGTATGATCTTTAAAGGGGTCATATGATGCGATTTCAAGTTTTCCTTTATAATGTACAGTATTTGAAAAATAATGTGTTTTTTGAACATTAAAGCATGTCAACATATTCTGTTACACCAAATACACAAAATAATGATCTTTAAAATAGCATCATATGACCCCTTTAAATAATATCAGTCTTTAAATGCAAGATATTTAAAGTTTACCTAAAGTATACTTGCAACAGTTCCACTTTAGTATATCTCAAATATACTAAGTATATATGGTCTTCAACACCACTTCCACACAATTAAGGTGCATTAAGCACAAAATTAGTTGATCCAATTTAGCAGACTTTATGTATACCAGTTTAGTATACTAAAAGTACAATCGCATATTATTAAGTACATAAATATGTAAATGTATTTGTACTTGGCATGAAATACATTTTAGTATATTTATTTTTCACTAGGGTAAGGATGCACCATTTGGCCGCTGCTATCTCTGCCCTCTGTGGGCTGAGGGAGAAACTGTAGCGTGCGTGTGTTTGTACACAGATGTCTCATCAGAGCTCTCTCTGCTCATATTTTATTCATTGTTTGCTTGTGCAAGCTACAAGAGACCATACTGCAGACAAGCCAAAACAACCGCTGTGTCTGTGTGTGTGTGTGTGT
>NW_015554119.1:1440579-1443388 GCF_001515605.1 Sinocyclocheilus anshuiensis | reverse complement strand
GATGGAGAGAGAGAGAGAGAGAGAGAGAGAGAGTGTGTTTCAAAGGTGCTGCAGCCAACACCCACCAATCTAAACCCAACGGCTCATTCTCTGTGTGTGACTCGGAGTTCATGGTGACCTTGGCTGCTCTTTGTGGGCCTCCATCCTTTAGTTAAGACATGCAGCCATTTGCTCTTTCTACATCCATCACTGGCCTTTATCCAAAACCACCCACGAACATCAGAAATCCAAATCCTCTCCATCCAGAACCTCTCACACGTCTTTGGACACCAACAGAAACTTTCCAAGAATTCCAAAAGCCTTGTACAAATATTCTAGATCTTCACGGCGTGTTTGCAAATCTCCCAATGACTTCAAGTTCTCCTGGGAATTTTGGACTTTGCGAGTAGTACTTGCCATCATCTTTGAATTAAAAAAAAAAGTTGGGCATTAGGGCTGCACGATAAATCGAAATGGAATCGAAATCGCGATTCGACAGAAGCTGCGATTGTCATGCGTATCTTTCAGTGAAGCACGGTTCTGTGATCAGCAGTAAATCTCCATCCAAAGGCCAGAGGTGCTCTCGCGCTGAAACTCCAAATACGCCTCGCAGAAGAAACCCAGGAAATGCCTATAGCGGTAGCTGGATAAACAGAAGATTTAACTGCTTTTATTGATTCAACGTAACTAATAAACACACGATTATGACAATATATGGTTTATCTGAGTTATTATTATTATAATTTTCATTAAAATAAAGTATATTTATAATGCAATGCCTTTTCACTGCTTAGAATACTATGAAATATGTTGCGTGCCTTATTCTATGTAAGAAGCCATATCATCTCACAGAAGGATTTCTTTCAAACACTCGACTGACGTTATGAAGTAAGTTTGGAGTAAAAACATGTTATTAAATGTGGTATTTTCACATGCTTTCAGATGGAGCAGCATTTACTACACAGAGCCGTAGTTCACTGAGAAGCTATGCAAACAGCTGTCATTATCGCGAACGATTTCTTCGATTTCATAATCGCGCAATAAAATTATGCGATTTTTTTGCGTAACTTGTCAATGAACTACGGCTCTGTGTAGTAAATGATGCTCCATCTGAAAGCACGTGATGATGATTTACTGCTGATTACAGAACCGGCTTTACTAACAAAATGCGCATGACAATCGCATTCAATTAATCGTGCAGCCCTATTGGGCATGATAGTTTTTTGCTTCCAAAGATGAAGAGGATTCACATTTCACATTATAACTGATATTTCATTCTTGGACTGCCACAGAGGAAATGCTTTCAATAATTCAGAGAAATATAGTGTTAAAAATAAAATAAAATAAAATAAAATAAAATAAAAAATAAAATTTAATTTAATTTAATTTAATTTAATTTAATATGTAACCCTAAAATACAAATGTAATTATAAATAAAAAGTTAAAAAAATAAATAAATAAATAAATTAAGCTTAAAAATTATTATATAAAATAAAACAAATAAAAAAGTAAAAAATAGAATAAAAAAATAAATAATTAAAATAAAATAAAACTTTGTCCATTTTATTGTCTCAACAAAAAAGTTCAAGCTAGATCAAGCTATCAGACACAATGACATCATAATAAAACTAAGAACTGAAAGTTCAGTATAAGAAGTTTTTTTGGTCTAGAAGCAAAAAACAGAATCAAAAATATCAGGGGTGACATTTAAAACATGGACATCTCTGCTTCAGAATACCCTGAACATGCTTGAAAAACGCAAAATATCTGTTACACACTCAGTTAGCAAAGATTCCACATCTCAGGGGTCACAACTTGATGATAAAAGCCATTTTATCCTCAGAAAACATGGATGAATATGAACCAGAAGTGATATTCTGACGATAATCGTTATTCTAATGGCTTCAGTCCATTCGGCTAAGATTATGAAAGCACTTAGACCACAATAACAACAAGAACAGCGAGAGCTTTTCTATGCTAACAGTGGCTCTGTTCCCATGTGTTACAGTACTGCTGGGTAATTAGAGGCCCTAATTGGACCATCCACCGCTACATGCTGGTTGTGCCCCTGAAGGCAGCGCATGCATCGTACAGAAGATTTATTACAAGAAAATCTGTGTATGCACATGGATGGAGAGCGCACAGAAAAGCTCCCCAGGCTCTTCTGGAATCCTTTCAGAGTCTTTCGAAACACTCCAGCGTCTTCTAAAGCCTTTATGGAGCTTCGTACCATTTCTTTAGTGCACTGTGGGGTGGTGTAGCGGTTAAAGGATTAGTTTAGCCAACAATGAAAACTCTCATTCATGCATGCACATACTGAAACTTGGCATATTGCAATTAGCGATGAGACACAGGAGAACCATGGCGCCTAAACTGTATGTAAATGCAGCCTAAATTACAACATTTTTATTCTTGGATGGTAGCAAAGCTGGTAACTGGAAGGCAATGTGCTATTTGGGCTTTTGAGTAATACATTTAAACCTAGGTTATGTGAAAGTCACGATTATGTGCTAATATGCACAATCAAAATGATTAAGACTTTTTAATGTTCAAATCCTTATACCAAGGTTGAATTTATTTGATAAATTACAGTAAAAACAGTAATATTGTGAAATATTATTACAATTTAAAATAACTGTTTTCTATTTGAATATATTTTAAAATGCAATTTTAAAATTGCTGTAAAGACAGCATCTTTACTCCAGTCTTCAGTGTCACATTTCTTCAGAAATCATTCTAATATACAGTACTTATTTGCTGCTCAAGAAACATTTCTTATTATTATCAATGTTGAAAGCAGTTGTGCTGCTTAATATATTTGTGGAAACTG
>NW_015554119.1:1428719-1440566 GCF_001515605.1 Sinocyclocheilus anshuiensis | reverse complement strand
TATTGTGCAAGGATGCACAATTTATTAAAAGTGGCAGCAAAAACCTTTATAATATTTATAATGATTTCTATTTCAAATAAATGCTATTATTCTATTTATCAATCCTGAAAAAAATTTATAATGGTTTTCACAAAAATATTAATCAGCAAAAACTGTTACCGACATTAAAAATAAAAACCATTAATAATAATTGAGCAGCAAAGCAGCATATTAGAATGATTGCTGAAGGATCATGTGACACTGAAGACTGGAGTAATGATGCTGAAAATTCAGATTTAAATCACAGGAATAAATTACATTTTAAAATACATTCAAATTGAAAACAGTTATATTAGATTGTAATAATATTTCACAACATTATGTTTTTTTTTTACTGTATTTTTGATTAAATAAATGCAGCCTTAGTGAACATAAGAGTTTCAAAAACATTTTTACAAACTCAAATTATTCCAAACTTTTGACCGGTATAATATACAAAGACCCTAGAATTCCTCTTCAATGTAAGAACTTCACAAATCCCTAAAACATTAGTCAGCATCCTAATGCTGCAGGGAGTAGTAGAGTAGAAGACTAGAAGCATTTAAGCTAACTGAAGCGTCTAGCAATCTGTTTTAATTAAGAGTGCTGGCAGGAGCTAGAGGGGCATGCAGCGTTCAAAGCGTTCAGAGAGCTGCCACCTGATTTACTGCCTCCATCATGACCCAGCATTTCACTGGGGAGCTGAATGTAGTGCAGAAGTGAAAGTACAAGCCAGTTCATGTCTGGAGTATTTGGGCTGGTCCGGATGAGGGCCCAAAACCCACTTAGACTGCAAGAGACCATCAGACTGACATGTAAAGCAACCAATCAGAGTTTGTATTTTCTGACCCCAAACTGCTGAATGGTAGTGTACTGTATATCTGTGAAATAGTCTTTAAAAAGACCAATAATTGTTATTCTACACTTTGTTTTCTACAATTCTGCTTGCAGATATATAGTTAACTTGCTAAGTTTCTAAGTGTATAAAATAAAACTGTGGCTGAATGCTGAATGCTGAAACCTGACTCACTTTATGCACTGGAAGTATACAGTGCCCTCTAAAAGTTTGTCAATGCCCTAGGAAATGTGGGGTTTTGGACAATATCAGCAAACATCCTGGCGTAAATGCATTAAAGTAACTAGCAATAATACAGAGCATTAATAATGATTTTAATTACATAAAGACGTTAATCTATACATATCACAGTCTGACTGTGATGCCTGATTACTGGATTAAATGTGACCAAGGATTTGTTTTTGAAGATTATTGGATCAGCACATATTTATAGCTTTACTAACTGAGTGCCAAATAAATTTAGTAAACAACCAATCAGAACACAGTACCGAAATGCTTTAGAAACAGCTGTAGTGTTTTGCCATATTCTCAATTCATTTTTATTATTAAATGTTGTCATAGTTTGTGCTGTCCCTTATCACAAAATGATCAAAACTCCACTTTGCGCTTCCGTCCTTTTGAGGGCACTGCATGCTATGTTATTCCCTAATTATGCACAAGAGTATACAAAAGTATTTCCCTACTTAAGAGAGAATTATAGTGTAGACCCTAATACATAATTTAGGCAACAATATAGTATATACTCTTTATCATACTTAAGGGACTCCAGTGAATACTTTAAGCCTGAAAGTTTAAGAATTACTATAGTGTAACTCTAGTGTGTCCTATAATTAATTTTAGTGCATACTTAAGAGGAAGATTTAACTAGTATTCTATGGCATATTCAAAAGGTTACTAGACGCTAAAATTATAATACTAGTATATTTCAGGGGGCACTACAGTGATCCTATTCATATTCTAGTGCATACTCAGTGGGATACTACAATTGGAACTAATCTATAGTGAATAAGTGGATGTTATAGTGAATAATCGAGTGCATACTTAAGAGAACAATATGGTGCACTAGTTCACACTTTCATTCAAGCTCAAGAATATAACTTAGTATATACTTTAGTGTATAGGGTAATATTTTAGGTTCAATAATAAGGTTCAATTTAACAAAAGTTAATGCAATAGCTAAGAAAAAGTAAAAATGAAAAATACTTTTATAGTATTTATTAATGTTGGTAAATGTTAATTTCTACATATATTTCAACATTTCAAATTTCAATTGATTAACAAGTTCATGCATGTGTAAATGCATCAATAAATACAAAAACAAATGAATAGGAGTATATTTATGAAATAACATGAACCTAGATTAATAAATGCATAAAGTAAATTAATAAATGCATGCACCAATAAATCAACAAACATATGTAAATGCATAAAACCAATGTGTAAATGTATAAATAAATGCATAACTAAATGACTAACTAACTAAACAGTTCACTGCTAGTTAACAATGAATGGTACAATATTTATGAAATAACATTAACCCAGATTAATAAATACATAAAAAAATTGCATGAATACATGCATCAATAAATCAACAAATATATGTGTAAATGCATAACTAAACAAACAAACAGATTTAAGATAAATGTTAACCAAATATTAAACTTGTAAATCGTTACCGTGAATATTCTTTTTGCCTGGCTTGAAAAAAAAGTTTCCAATCTAAAAATGAAGCAGAAGTTAAGATGACGTTACACAAATACTGGAGCATTCTCAATAGAAGAGAGCAGAAGACACCTGAAAATGAAATCAACAGGAAGCAAGAACACAGGCAACTACTAAAGAGCAGTGGTGTGTTTGAACATCATCGAGATGGAAAGAGACAAAACTGCAGGTGATTTACAAATCTGCTCACTGAAGCCAGGTCTCGACCACACACTCAGCAGGTCATGAATCGCACGTGAGCGCGTGTGTGTTTTGACAGCGCGACAGAACGCCAATCATAACGGGGACGACTAAAAAGGGAACTGAAGTGCACGTCCTTGTGTCTCCACCGGAGTGGAATGAACTTCAGTCAAGCTGCATCACATCACATTGCAGATACGTCCGTCCCAGAGAGACCGACTGCATGCTGAGCTTATGGAAGATAGAGTTTGACAGTGGGATTTCTGATTGCGTCTCGCGCTGCTGTTTTGATACGCGTAGGAAGACAGGACAATATAGAAAGCTAAATCAGGTTATGAGTTTTGAGGCCAGGACTCAGTCGAAACAGGAAAACTCCAAGTAAAGTAATTACTGAAGTTAACTAACAAAAGAAAATGCTGGTGCAATCTTCACAAAGATGGGGAAAATGTTTTCTTCCAACACTACAAAGACCTGAGAAATATCATTTTTCATTTGGAACATGCTGTCAGGGGTGAAATATTCTCTCTCTCTCTCTCTCTCTCTCGCTCACTCGTTCTACTATTGGGCATTTCAACTCTCAAAAGAGAGAGACTATATACAAACAAGTGTGTGTGTGTGTGTGTGTGTGTGTGTGTGTGTGAACTCACCCTAAAGATGTTTTGAAAAATCACGTCATGAAATACTCAATAGAGTGAGTAAACCTCTATAGGGATGCATCTAATCCATATCATTCAGCATTAATAACCAACAAAATGCAGTTCAATTCCAATTTCTTGACTCATTGCAAACCACACTGGTGTTTTTTGCCGATGTTTTGCCAGGTGTGAACAAATACATTTGATTTAAGTAAACAACTCAAAGTGGACCTGCAAAGTTGACTAGACCTGCCAATAGTCAAAAGATCAGCTCTGTGAGACTAACAGGAACATGACAATGCAACCATTTACTACATTTGGAAAGTAATCCAGTCTGAGTTTCAACAGTAAACTGATGTTTGTTTGTTTTTTCTTTTCTTTTCCTGCATGTACAGTCGAGAAACCCAAAAAGGATGTCTGAAGAGACATTGGTTATTTTCTTATTTCAGATATCATGTTCCATCAGATAGAACCGCTCAAGCTTAACAAGCCTTCTTACATAAAACATAACAATACAACAAAATACAAAATCATTCCTCTCATAAATAACACATTTTTGAACATTTTCTCTCAGATGTATTTCGTCCTCTTTGCAATAAATTTGAGTGGTTTTATTTATTTATTAGTGCCGTTTACTAAGTCAAGCATCACTATTACTATTGCTCATATTTTAGGTCAGTGAATTGAACAAACCTTAAACTTTAACTATTAAACTCCAGAGTATAAGTCGTTCTGCAGACTTTACAATGTTCACCAGCCAGACAATAAATAAGATGGAAAACTCCCACAGATTTACACTGCAGGAGGATCCCGAGTCATATTTAGAGAACAGAATATCAAAGAGACTTGAGGGTGGATTTTTTTTACGCAATCACCAAGCAACCACAACAACTTAGCAACAACTAAACAACACATTGGAAACCAATCTGTACTATAAAAACATCCTGTAAGTTTCAGAACTCAAAACTTTCACGTTCATCTAAAACAACTTATATTGAAGCCAATCTGCCAAAACGACAGCTTGTGGAATGAGCCACTTTGTGACATAATATTGTGGCTAAACCCCGCCTCTGCAGAAGAAGATCAACGCCTGCTTCTACATCACTGCCTGTTTAGCCCCGCTCACCAATTCACGCACGTAGTGTAAATAACGAGAGAGGCAAATGCAGATCTACACAGAAACTAAACGATAAAGATGCTCCGAAGATAAGAAGGTGCTGTGCAGTGCCAAGTTGTGGAAAAACACAGTCTCTGCTCTGCCTTCTTTCTGATCTCAACATTAGAAAAGAGTGGTCAGTGGATGAACTTTATTTTTAATGAAGATCCAGACCGATCCATATCATTCAGCATTAATAACCAACAAAATGCAGTTCAATTCCAATTTCTTGACTCATTGCAAACCACACTGGTGTTTTTTGCCGATGTTTTGCCAGGTGTGAACAAATACATTTGATTTAAGTAAACAACTCAAAGTGGACCTGCAAAGTTGACTAGACCTGCCAATAGTCAAAAGATCAGCTCTGTGAGACTAACAGGAACATGACAATGCAACCATTTACTACATTTGGAAAGTAATCCAGTCTGAGTTTCAACAGTAAACTGATGTTTGTTTGTTTTTTCTTTTCTTTTCCTGCATGTACAGTCGAGAAACCCAAAAAGGATGTCTGAAGAGACATTGGTTATTTTCTTATTTCAGATATCATGTTCCATCAGATAGAACCGCTCAAGCTTAACAAGCCTTCTTACATAAAACATAACAATACAACAAAATACAAAATCATTCCTCTCATAAATAACACATTTTTGAACATTTTCTCTCAGATGTATTTCGTCCTCTTTGCAATAAATTTGAGTGGTTTTATTTATTTATTAGTGCCGTTTACTAAGTCAAGCATCACTATTACTATTGCTCATATTTTAGGTCAGTGAATTGAACAAACCTTAAACTTTAACTATTAAACTCCAGAGTATAAGTCGTTCTGCAGACTTTACAATGTTCACCAGCCAGACAATAAATAAGATGGAAAACTCCCACAGATTTACACTGCAGGAGGATCCCGAGTCATATTTAGAGAACAGAATATCAAAGAGACTTGAGGGTGGATTTTTTTTACGCAATCACCAAGCAACCACAACAACTTAGCAACAACTAAACAACACATTGGAAACCAATCTGTACTATAAAAACATCCTGTAAGTTTCAGAACTCAAAACTTTCACGTTCATCTAAAACAACTTATATTGAAGCCAATCTGCCAAAACGACAGCTTGTGGAATGAGCCACTTTGTGACATAATATTGTGGCTAAACCCCGCCTCTGCAGAAGAAGATCAACGCCTGCTTCTACATCACTGCCTGTTTAGCCCCGCTCACCAATTCACGCACGTAGTGTAAATAACGAGAGAGGCAAATGCAGATCTACACAGAAACTAAACGATAAAGATGCTCCGAAGATAAGAAGGTGCTGTGCAGTGCCAAGTTGTGGAAAAACACAGTCTCTGCTCTGCCTTCTTTCTGATCTCAACATTAGAAAAGAGTGGTCAGTGGATGAACTTTATTTTTAATGAAGATCCAGACCGCGTCAGTAAGAACTTGGTCCTTTGTTCACTTAATTTTACCGCAGATTAGTTTACAAACAAGGCACAATTCAACGCAGGATTTTCAGAACGACTGAAACTAAATGACGATGCTGTGCTGATTATATTGGATCTGACAGTAATGTCGCCCCCCACACAAGTGTGAGTAACTGTTTTTATTACGTGATCACTATTGCTTTGTCTGTTATTAAAGATCGTTTGATATGTACTATTGAGTATTTATGTGTTTTTAACCTAAATCACAGCAGCGACCATCTGTGAAGGCTGTAGGCTGTCAAACATACACAACTGTTAGCCAATCATAGCAGTGGGCGTTTACTTCTGAGTCTACAATCTGCCACGTCTATTCAAACGGAGCTTTCTGATGAGGGGGGTCGAAACAGCACAGAAAATAGCCTATTACTTCTAAATTATGATGTTTTTCTAGGTAAAAATCTTGATAACATTATAAGTGGACCTCAGAGAACAGTACAAAATAATAGTTCATGACTCCTTTCAATTATTTCAAACGTTTCCTAATCCAAACTTCAATCTGAGCATGTGAAAAACTGCTTCAAAAATAATTTATGGATGGATGGATGGAGATATTTAACATTATAAGTTGTGGTTGCTCAATGCTTGTGTAGGGTCATTAATTGCTCAATTAAAGCACTGTGGCTGAAAATAATTAAATTTAAAGAATGTACACTACTGTTCAAAGGTTAGGTGTTGGTAAGATTGTTTTTGAAAGGATGTTTTTTGAAAAGAAGTCTCTTATGCTCAAAGCTGCATTGATCTGATCAAACCTACAGTAAAAACACTGTAATATTGTGAAAGAATTTCACAATTTAAAATATAAATGTAATTCCTGTGATTCATTCCTGTGATTCCTATACAAACACACTATACACACTATGAACAAATATAAATAAGCATACAAGATACATACAGTGTTGGGGAAAGTTACTTTTAAAAGTAATGCATTACAATATTATGTTAATCCATTAAAAAAGTAACTAATTGAGTTACTTAGTTACTTTTTATGGAAAGTAATGCATTGTTACTTTTGCATTACTTTCTGTCACCTGGACTGGGCCTGCTTATTTGTTTTTTTAATAACAAAAAACCCAAAAGTGATCATTTTGGCAACTGTAAAGGCCCTTTAACATCAAAAGTGAAATGAATAATCCTCAACACAGGACAGGAGAGGCGTCAGTCAATAAACGGGAAAACAAAGTAACAGGTGTTACTTATCTGAAAAAGTAACTCAGATATTTTGTTGTAAATGTAAATGTGTTACTTTACTAGTTACTTGAGAAAAAGTAATCTGATTACATAACTCACATTACTTGTAATGCATATTACCTCATAATATTTATATTTACATATACATAATATACATATTTGTCCTCATTTGTAAGTCGCTTTGGATAAAAGCGTCTGCTAAATGACTAAATAAATAAATAATATTATATATATATATATATATATATAAAATAAACCTCACTAATCGACTAGATGATTGTTGAACGACTATTTAATTATTCTCCCCATGATCCAATTGCTTTTTTCCAACTAAGGACATTCACAAATGTCCCTATAGTGAGATTTTGTCAAATTTAGCTCTTTCTGGGGACAAATCCCTCACTAAAGTACTACAAAGTAAATCCACAGACACGGCTCAGTCAAAGGACCCGTTAGGTGTTGGTAAGATTGTTTTTGAAAGGATGTTTTTTGAAAAGAAGTCTCTTATGCTCAAAGCTGCATTGATCTGATCAAACCTACAGTAAAAACACTGTAATATTGTGAAAGAATTTCACAATTTAAAATATAAATGTAATTCCTGTGATTCATTCCTGTGATTCCTATACAAACACACTATACACACTATGAACAAATATAAATAAGCATACAAGATACATACAGTGTTGGGGAAAGTTACTTTTAAAAGTAATGCATTACAATATTATGTTAATCCATTAAAAAAGTAACTAATTGAGTTACTTAGTTACTTTTTATGGAAAGTAATGCATTGTTACTTTTGCATTACTTTCTGTCACCTGGACTGGGCCTGCTTATTTGTTTTTTTAATAACAAAAAACCCAAAAGTGATCATTTTGGCAACTGTAAAGGCCCTTTCACACCAAAAGCGAAATTAATAAGCCTCAGGCTGAAGGAAGTGTCTCTACACCTCACTCCCAATGAGGTAAGAAAAGCTGTCAGTCAATAAATGAGAAAACAAAAAGTAACTCAGATATTTTGTTGTAAATGTAAATGTGTTACTTTACTAGTTACTTGAGAAAAAGTAATCTGATTACATAACTCACATTACTTGTAATGCATATTACCTCATAATATTTATATTTACATATACATAATATACATATTTGTCCTCATTTGTAAGTCGCTTTGGATAAAAGCGTCTGCTAAATGACTAAATAAATAAATAATATTATATATATATATATATATATATAAAATAAACCTCTGTGTGTGTCTGTGCCTGTAGAGGCCACCTGCTCAGTCACCGATCCTGAAAGCGGTCTGGGATTAGAGGAGACACACACACACACACACAGTCCAAAGACAACGCTTTTCATGTTCGCGTGTGTGAAATACCACTAAGAGCACTGCACGGTCTTATTTTCCATCCTCAAAGACGCAGAGACAGAGGTGCGTAAAAGCAGACGTCTTTATTCAAAGAGAGAGCACATCAAAACAGTGGAGTCACGGGGAAATCTCAGATGGGCTCGAGTGATCAGACTAATGCACAGACTCTATTACGAACTCACAGCAATCAGCGCAGCCTTTGAACCTCTGTCCCATTACAGGACGTGCGTCGTCTCAAAAACGCAGCGGCATTTACCGCTCGATAAAGAGCGGGACGGCATTCAGACTGTGTGCTGCGTGTACCTTTAGTGCTGAGGGTTTTAGACGTCAGCTCCAGCGTGTTCAGCATCTCTGTGCCGATATTCTCCAGGGTGATGGTCAGCTGCTGCGTCTCTCCGTTAAACAGCTGCAGGGACACGCTGGTGGACAGGTCTTCACTGGATAGATGAGCAGACCTGGACCAAAACAAAAAATACAAAGCATAAAATCTTTAAATGTTCATTAGGGGTGTAAATAATTGCTTTGACAACAATTCAGCTGTGCATCTTTATTGAGTTACGTGATGTATCACAACATTTTGTCACAGTTTGATGGGATTTTTTATATTTTGGCAGGATTCTAAATGCATAAACTAAAAACTTTCAAAGACACACTGAGGACACAAACGTACAGTAAATGAAGGGACAATTGAAAGCATAGTGGGAAAAAAATAAAGTTTCACTTTAAAAAGCTCAAAATGTTATTAAGGACAAGTACTTTTGATTGCTTTGCAATCATTTCAGAGTGTGCCTGTGGAGAAAAGTGTCTGCTAAATAAATAATTGTAAAACACAGGGTATTATTATAGTAATTATAATCAATTATTAATTTGCATATTCATTATATTGAAATAGCATTCTCAGATTGAAGCCTTTACATCCCTGATGTCCTAAATTAAAATAAATAAAATAAACAAGTAAATAAATAATGAAAAATATAAGTAGAAATAATTAATAAATAATTAAACAAATATGCAAATTATTAAGTAAACGAATAAATAAAAACAAATATTTAAGTAAATAAATAAATGACTGGGGCAGCTATTTTGTAGTCAAAGTAGTATTGTGAAAGTATAAAAACTTACCAAGCTTGTGTCTCAATAACATGTCAATCACCAATAAAATCTTAATTAATAATAATAATAATAAGTTTGCACCTTTAACTCAAAATCATGCTAAACGTATTTGTTGGTCCAGTTAATGCATGCCCTAGAGGACTATTGTAAAGACCAGCCGATGGTCATGTCAATAAGGTCAATGGCTCTTTTAATTGAAAGGTGGGACCTTCTTTTCTACAGCCGCTTTTCAATTAAAAGAGTCAATGGCCTTATTAGGACTTCACGTGAGTGATTTCTCATGTGGCTTGTCTCCTTATATCACCTCTAGTTTAGCAATGGCATCTAGCTCAAGAGATGTACAAAAGCACTGCAAAATTCAGACTTATCATTATAAAATTCTTCAAAATTAGGGAACACCCTGACGCTTGAGAACATGTCAACATATTCTGTTACACCAAATACACAAAATAATGATCTTTAAAATAGCATCATATGACCCCTTTAAAATAAAAAGTCCATTAAAAAGGTGTGCTGCCAATGTTCTATTCCATCAATTCCCCTCAATCGCTGTGTTTGTTCCACCAAGGGTGTCTAAACAACCTCTAGTCAATCGCTTAAAAGTTTTAATCCATTTTTCATGTCTTCATACTGTGCTGTTTTTGTCAAAGAGCATTTAGACTGATGTTTGGCTCTAAAAACCTCTTCAAGAAGCTCAGAAGAAAGTGAAAGAAGAAAAAATAAGTGTGGACGGTCAAGCCGAAAAGAGTGTTTCATGGCAGTTTTCTGAAATATCAATTCACAGCATAACATTTGCATAAATTAACTCATTTTCCTGACATAAAAAAGACTAAAAGTTCCTTTAAGTAAAAACTGAACATCAAAAAGACCAAACAGTTCGTCAAAACTGTTTCAAAAACATTTTAGCATTGATATCATGAATTTGATCTTAAAAACTGTAGTTTTCAGGAGGATAAACGCAATGCATGTGCACATTCCGGAGTAAATAAACTATGAAAAAGGCTTATATTTCTACAGTCGCCATATTTAGAGTTACGAATTCTCCTATTAATTTTTATATGAGTGGTTAAATGAGTGGTTCGTCTCCTCCTCCTTAAAATATCTCTGACCAAACCTTTATTCCAGCAGAGCCACACTAAACAAACCAATTTCATTTCATTCTGAATGCCATTTCAGACTGACTCATTCAAGTTGAAGAATAATAGTATTAATGTACTTGAGAATGAATATGTTTACAGCAGCCTCTGCAGAGTTAAATATGATTAAAATGACTGACAATCCTGTCAAATGGAATATAAGGCTGTGAATGTATGTGTGTGTAGGCCTATAAGGAATTACTGTAATTAGCTCTGGGTGCTTTGGGATCGTCCAGAGTCTTCAGCCTGCCAAACTCTTCTCAAACAAACCATATTAAAGAAAAAGTGAAAAGGATGGGGGGGTGGGGGTCTTTTGCAGTAATAATAGCATAAAAGTGTGCAAAATGGTTCTCATGCTAAACCCGGATGAATTTACAAAAGATAAACTTGTTTTGTGATGGGAAAAGATGTATACAGATGAATGGGAGAAATAGTAACTCAACATAGCAGCTGCAGCCCTGCCTTGAAATTAAAAGAGCCAATTGTCTTTTGATAATTTGTTGATTTATGCTAGAACATGCATGCACATTAGCTGGACCAGCATGAAAAATGTAAACACCCATGTAAACCGGTGGCAAATTGGCAATATATATTCACTAAAAACGCCCAAAACACCAGTTGACCAATAAAAGAAAAAACCTTCCCTGCAGGTTTTTAAAGTCGGAGAGGTTATGACAGCACAATATGACAGCAGTGGGAACGGTAAGTAGGGATTCACCTCAAACACACACACACACACACACACGTGCGTACAGTGTTCAGTCCCTATACCATCACACTGCAGCCACTTCATCATCTTTCCTCTCTTTACTGCATTTCCTCCCTCTCACCACAACTGCCTGATGTTGATGAGTAACTGCTATGTCAATGCTTTCTTGTTCTTTTTTTATATATGTTTACATAATATATGTGTGTACTGTGTATATTTACATGTATATATTTAAGAAAAATGTTATATTTATATATCAAAAATGTATATTTATATATAATATAAATTATAT
>NW_015554119.1:1423570-1428401 GCF_001515605.1 Sinocyclocheilus anshuiensis | reverse complement strand
TACCTTTTACTTAATATATAAATAAAAAATTATTAGCACATAAAAGCACATTATTTTTTATAATTTTAATTTTATTTTTCAGCAGTTATTAACAATTATTACAATTAACAATTATTATTATAATTTAATTATATTAATATTCTTTTTAATCTTTTTTTTTTTTTATACACAGACGTTTATTTTTTTATTATGATTACTGTTGTCACATGGCTTAAAACACTCTGGTAGCTAATTCAAACAATTACCTTAATAGTCTTTTATATGTTTCGAAGAGTCAACGGCATGAATTTTGTGGCAAAACTTTGCTACCTGGTAGGCTGAAAAAAACCTCTGCAATCCTGACTCCCAAAAGCTGCCAACAGCAGCCAGCCAATCACAACAGCTTCTCTGCCAGCACTTTATTTTTGTGTGCAATATGCATCAGGGGGTCCGTGGGCTTTCCATGAGCAATCGGGCAAGCTGTCTGAGGCTGAGAATAACCACCTGAACGCTTCCTCTGATTTGTGACAGCACTGAGCAAAGTCACATCTCCATAAAACATCCTAAGAGAATGTGATCTAATTAAATCACCTTATTATTTATTTTTATTTTATATTATACAGAAGAAAAGCGTGCAAACCTTGGTAAGGACGTGCAGAGCTGCAGTCGTGGGAGTGACGGCACCACCTCCACCATACAGCCGCTGCTCTTCACCCCCACCAGACCCTCCAGAAGACAGTCACTGCTCACCCCAAACACCGACGTGTGATACCCTGCAATATTAGCAAAAATCAGATTTAAAAATGTTCCATAATAGCAGACCAAACTAATGATCTGAAGGCAATTACAGCTCATTAAAGTCCTTTGAAACACGCATATGATTTGTAGACGTTAAGAACTGTTGCAACGGCCATAAAGCAGGGATCAATGAGTTTATCCTATTTTAATGAGGATATTTAGCTGGTTTATTCAAGCAGGGAAACGCTGGACTTGTTTTCCAGTTTGAAGCAGACTGGATTTCTGCATTATTGCAGCATTATGGTGCAGAGAAAATGATCAGTACAAACTCATTTCTCGTTTTATAAGAGAATACTCAATGGTCCATCGGTTTTAAAACACTAGAAAAATTACAGAGTATTGATGAAAATTAACGCCATTTACCTACCATTTAATATGAACACCCTACTTACTTAATGTACTCAGTATTTTCTCAATAATATGTACTGCACATTATATTATAAGAAAAAAATAGAATATATATTCACAAGCAAATCAACAAAAATCCCATCCTACATTATTTCCCACTCAATAATCAGTTTCAGTTCTGATTACAGAAGTCAAATTGCAGTTTCATGTTGCGTTTAAGGTGTTGTACAGCTCACCGTTGATTGTGATGTTGCCTGCGGTGCGAGGAACTCCAACCAGAGTAACCGGATAGAGACCAGACTCCGCTGGCAAAGACAGAGCGGCAGGAAGGGACTCAAAATCTACACCTGATGTCAACAGGCCCTGATGAACACAATCACACAGAATATACAGTCCAGTGGTCAATATATAGTGGTCAGTATATAATCACTTGTATTATATATAAGGGCAGTGTGAATGCTCTGCTTTTGTGATCCATGTAAGAAAGAATGTAAGGATGGATTTATTATTTTCAGTTCAATACCAATAAATAAAACAATTTAATAAATAATAATGATAATAATAATAATAAACATAATTTTAAAATAAATAAAATACATAAATATAAACATAAATTAAATAAACAGATATAAAAGTAAATAAATAAATAAACAATTTTTAAAAATAAATTTAAAATAAATAAAATTTAAAGTAAATTCATTCATAAAAATTAAGGATTTAAATTTTTTTTTACAAATAAGTAAATACATTTAAATAAATAAATTAAAAACAAACAAAATGTAAAATAAATAAGTGTTTAAATTGTTCTCTTTCTGTTGACTTATGGTGTTTTCTCACCAAAGGAGGAAAAAAATGCAATTAAAAAGCAGATTAAATGTAAAACACATGCAGCCACCGACAGCTTTTCAAGGACAGAATCACACTGTCACGCACTCATGGATGTTGTTAAAAGATAAAACACACGCACACAAAACAAATTATTCAATGTCCTCCAAGCAAAAAGGTGGCGATTAACATAAACGGCATGTGACATTTTCACAAGCCAATTAACGCATTAAAAAATGCATTTATTTACCAGATACAGCAAAATAGCAAGTCTAAAATAACAAACATATATAATAAAAACCTAGTAGCAAATATTTTGTTTGGCATTTTACTTTTCCAATTTCAACTTCCAAATTCAGGCTTTTTTCAGGCATAAACCTTTTTACAAATGTATGGTCTTTTATGCTAGTTTTTGTCTTAGTGTGAGTTAACAATAACACGAAGAGAATAAAGAGATGCCGAAACAAAGCAGAATGAAAAGACTGAAATAGACCAAAGAAAAAAACAACTGGTGACGGACCAATAGTTTGAGATTTTTGGGTTTTCTTTCTCTTCTCATTTTTTTTACACCAAACATCACATAATCAATCATCCTGATATCCATCTGATATGGAGGAGATGAAATCACTCCCAGCATGCTCTCCCCATTACCCATGGAGAAAACTGCTCTTGTTCACAGCACTACAGAGAACGGAAACAGCGTTAGCAGAATCACAGCGGCAGATGAGAGCGAGAGACACAGACAGATTGAAAACGAGATGCTTACACCTCCGTCGTGGAGGTGAGGGCCGATTATTACCGTGCCCTGAGAAGTCGAGCTGCTCTCCGCGGAGAGTTTTCCCGCTTTCTATTCATACTCGAGACATCATTCAGACTCCACCAAATGTGCTTTATGGGATTTTTATCATATTAGCCTGAATGAAATCATTAAACTCTGGACTCAACAGGAAAGAATAGAGAATTTTCCATTTCTCCTGATATTCGATCCGCTCAGTGTCCAATGTCTCTGTGACATGAAACTTATATCTATCCAAAGAGAACATAACATAGGGCTTTAAAGTCAAGCCATTTTACTCAGGCAATTTGGAATTTCATTTCACATGCAACATATTTAGGAGTCAAAAAAATAAATAATATATATTTATATATGTCTGTGTGCTATATATGTGTGTGTGTGTATATATATATATATATATATATATATATATATATATAATAAAATAAAAATGCATTATATTACAATTAAACATACACTAATATACATTTCTATGTAATCTTCTATATATAGTAAAATAAGAGTAAATACTAAAAATTATTGTCTATTTAAATCAAAAATAAAAATTGCACATTTTTCATTTTAAATTAATTATAATTTAATTATAAACTAATTGAAAAAAATGCATAATATAAAAAACAATATTTAATATTTACATAATAATATTATTAAATATCCAAAATATATTAAGGTTTCTGTAAAGTGGGCGTTATAAAGAAGGTGGTTGGAGAAAATACAATTACGCTCAATATTCTTTACTAAATGATTCAATGTACCATGAAATTTCACATTTTGGTTAACTTTGACTTGATTATTTTGGTACAATTTTTAATTATGTTCTAAAACATCATGACTCAAGTGTAACGCAAGTAAAAATAAAAATACACAACTTAGTGAAATATCAACAAAATACATTCGGTAGCTCAAGAGTTGTTTTTTGGATAAGAATAGAATGAATAATATATTAAATTCATATAGTAATTAGTATCAATTTTAAAACTTCATAATTTATACTTTTTTCATTTCTACATAGCTACTAAAAATACAAGAAATAAAATAAAACATAAATGTTGAATAAAATGACATAATATATATTAAATTGATAAAACAAACAAATCAATTATCAGTGAATCAATCAACACAAAACAGTATTTTAAAAAGCTCTTATGTTCTGCTACATGACAGATATGACTGAAATATCTGTTCTGATAAACCATAAATGTTCCTAAAAACAAAAAATTAATAATAACAATAATAAAAATGTTTTTGGATGGGGATGTTTTGCAGAGATGGTGTGTGGCTGAAGGGATAACAGCCGTCTATTCCAGTGCCTGTCAATAATCAAGTCTGACTGAAGTTAGTAAAACATCTGAAATCACACAGCAACTTTAGTCAACTCCACTGTCGAGACGGACAGTAGAAACATAACCTCAAAGATCTTTCTTATTCAAGCCCTGAACAGTTGAGCAGCTATGTAATAAAGACACATAGTAAAGCAATTCAGGATGTATTATTGTATGTATTCAAAGCTTAATTAGCCATTGGCTACAATGACATGTTCAGCTCTGAAGGCTAGTTGTAAGCGCCTAACCTATAAAATACAGGTACTAAGTAAAACCTCATATTATGTGGAGAGTTTCAGTATTGTATAAGCCGTATTTTTTAAGTAACTCGTTTGCATTTTCTTTTTGAAAAGGTTAATTAGCTCGACAGCTAATGCTAACGATCTGTTCTTTCCTTTTCTGGTCTGGATGTCTAACGGCAGACTTTCATCGGCTGCTACAAAGACCCTCTGGAAATATTTGCTCTTTGTGTCTTTTTTTGTTCCCTGATCCACCAGACAAAAATTATACAAGCCATTTTCAAACGCACCGTAACAATCATAGGCACTTAATTAAGCCAAGAGTTAATGAAACTAATACCTAGAAAATAAATATTTTCAAAACAGTTTCATGAATTGACATTAGAAAATGAGAGATGCATCAGCAGGCATTAATTATATATATATATATATATATATATATATATACACACAATCTTTTTTGTTGTTTGTTCTGTTTTGTTTTTTCTTCTTTTTTCAGAATTCTTTGATAATTAGAAAGTTAA
>NW_015554119.1:1417128-1423473 GCF_001515605.1 Sinocyclocheilus anshuiensis | reverse complement strand
TATTCATTATTATTTAATATGTAATATTAACATTACATAATACATACACATTTATAAAAAACAATAAATAATAAAATAATTATAACCAATTAAAAATATATTACATTTAAATACTAAAAAACAAATACTGCAAATTATTTAAAATTAAAAACTATCATTAAAATCAATAAAAACATTATAATTTAAAAACATTTAACATTAAAAAAAAAAAACGTATAGGCCTAGTAGTCATGAAGATGCTGAATAAACAGACAGCATTGTGGTACATCGGATGTATAGTTTGACGCCACTGTAAGACACAAGGTCAGCAGTAAGGTCACACTGGTTCATCCTGGCACCATTCACAGTGCCATCTGACTCAGGTTATTACTGGCAGAGGAGTTTTATCGGGTATCATGCTGATACCATCTGGGGCAGATCTGGGCATGTCTGGAACAATACAACTCACCTATGCAATCATTTTTCATTTAACACAAATACACACACATCTACAGTTAAGTCTATCCCTGGTGAGAAAGGACAAAAAACCCTTCTGGATTGGAGTTTAACCTCTAGCTGGAGCGCACACCTGTGCCCTGAGTCTGCGGGTGTGATGCTCTAATGGTTATGAATCGGAGCTGCTGCTAACATAAAGACAGTAGATTCAGTCCAACAAGTCACTATAACCACAGACCTGCTCCATCACTATCCTACCCTTGAGAAAAAAAAAAACTTCACCCCTGAATTGCTCCTAAAAGACTGTCTCTACAGTTTTTTGGATGAAAAGTGGGTATTCAGGTCCTTTGGGGAATACAAATATAGCTCTGTTCTAAAACTCAGTGAGCTGCCTACCAGTGTTTTAAGGCATCACAGAAATGCTCTGGGTGTGAAATGTTAAGAATGTATTGCAGTGAGCTATATAATTTAAAATAATATTTTCAATTAATTTTTATAAAAATAACTACAATAAAAAAATACAAAATAAAACACAAAAAAATATATATAAAAATACACATAAAAATCAATCAAATAAAAATAAAAAAGACAAATAAAACAAAATACAAGATCAAACAGAATGTACTTTAAATTTTATAATATATATAAATAATCTGTGTTGCCTCAAAGGGTTTCTAAAATTCTAAGTCACCTTGTTATTACCATAATTAAAATTACAAATCAAATCAAATCTGAGGCACCCCAATAATGCCAAGAAGAGAGAGCACTCAATCAATCAATAAAGCAAATCAAATCTGAGGCGCCTCAGTGACAAGAAAGGTTGCTGAAAAACTTTGACCAAAAATAAATAGCTCAGATGGAAAGCAAGAATGTGTCTAACGTGAACAGCCTCTCAGAAGGTAGCTGTCAATGTAGAGAGCAGACAGCAAAGCAGCACTAGAAGAGTCCGCATTTGATACACGATTACCTTGGTTTCTTAGGAGCGTCTCCACATGGCCGGATTCTGATAATTGGGTCTCATATGAGTGGCTCATTATAATGTCAGGAAGACACTGTAACCCCTCTCCATCTCTTCAGTGTGGTTCTGCCTCCATTCCACTATCATTATGGGCAGGTCATGGTGACCTTCTATAGCCTAAATGGCCCTTAAGCCACCAATAAATGGCACCATCTTGTTTTAGCTGTCTGGGTCGAATTCTAAAGTGCATTTAATATGTAAAGAGGAAAACACAAAAGATTTCTGGCAATGACATTTGCATTACAATCCCATTGCTCAGCGCAGTGCCCAAATCACAAACAAACACAATGAAAACACCATGTCCACTAGGTGCAGTTTCCAGCACAATTTTTCTGTCCTCACTGAGAGCAAAATGCCATATAAAGTGACAAAACCTCTATAAATTAAGCAATGGATTTTTTAAAGAGATCTCCATAGTGCTCAATGCCACTTTTACATGCTTCAAATATAAGTACTTGTGCATAAAATCTGTTTCTAGCATTTTCTTTTACAGTGATGAACAAAGAGAAACACCATAAAGCCTCTGCATGGTTCTGATGTAAGATCTTATTTTCTACTGTGATTCAGACATTAAAGAGTCAATCACAGATTTTCTGAATCTGTACAAAAGTAATTAAACTAACATGCACTTAGCGAGCTAGATGTCTCTTCCATAGGAAGATGAAGATGTGCGTGTGTATAATGGACTCCCTCTCTCTTTCTCTACCTTTTTCTCATGTTCAATTACAAAAAGTAAAAAAAAAAAAATAATAATAATAATAAAATCAAATAAAAAATGTATTCTCAAAATAAGTAAGCTGCCTACCAACATTTTAAGGCATCACAGGCATGCTCCAGATGTGAAATGTTGCTAAAATCCTAAGAATGCATTGCAGCAAGCAATGTTATTTAACCCTCTGAGGTTGGTGAATGTGTTGATGCATTCAGTTGCATTTTTTCCTGATAGCAGTGATGAGAACTTAAAATGCTCCATCATTTTTGGCTGTAAAGATAATCATTTATATGACAGAAAAATATATTTCAATAAAACGTAAACATTCAATAAAATGTAAAAAAATAAAATACAAAAATAAAAAATTTAAATTTAAAGTTATGAATAAAACATTTTTAGAAATAAAATAATATCAAAAAACAATAAACAATAAAATACAAAAATTAAAAACCAAATTAAAATTATGAATACAATTGATATTATTTATTACTTAATTTTAGAATTTTATACACACACGACACATAAATTATTTCATAAAAATAACTACAACAAAACAAAAAGAAAGATACAAACAAAATAAAAGAAACAAAGAAAGATACAAATTTTCATTATAAATAAAAAATAAGATAATGAAATAATATAAAATCAAAAAATATAAAATAATATTTCATAAAATTAATGACAATAAAACAAAAACAATGAAAAATTATGCACAAAAAAATTGTACATAAACAAAATAAAATATCAAATACAAAAGTAAAAAACTAAATTATGAAATGATTAATAAAAATTCAATATATAAATATGCATAAATCATACACATATATATATATATATATATATAAATTATATTTCATAAAAACAACTACAATAAAACAAAAAAAAACAATGAAAAATCAATACAAACAAAAATTAAAAACAAAATTACAAATAAAATTATAATATTTATTATTTCATTTTGTAATATCAAATCACTTACCATGTTCTCGACCCGCAGCTCAAATGGCATCGGATTATAGACCATTAACTGCACCTCACACACATCGCCCTGCACCCACTGGAAATCTGCAACACACACACAAACACACATCAATGAAAAGCAGCACTGTATAAATGCATAAAGAAAGAAAAGCATTCAGCTCTTAAACATAAGAAGATTCATTGATGTTGACAGGCCTGATCAATATGTTTGCATGCACCGCTCTATAAATCTCATCAAATTAAACAGCCAGCGGCGATTGTAAATATTTATTTTACTTGGGGGTACAATAATATGACCTCATATGACATTTACATTCATGCATCTGGCAGATGCAAAATATAAACTATGGAAATCAAACCCATGACCTTGGTGTTTCTAGCACCATGGTTGCTACCAGTTAAGCAACAGGAACACTATATGACTCTTTTCAGCTGAATTTGGCTCTCTGTTTCTGAGTAAATCCTTCAGAGCTGGAAGCTAGCGGACTGGAGTTACTGTACTGAGCTTTTCCATTAATCCAGAGACAGAGTCTGATACTGATTAAGCATTTCCAAACAATGGCCCCTCGTTCCCTGGGGAGGAGATGTATTCACTGTATTATCTACAGTATGCTCACAGATTTCATGCTCAAATTACCCAGAGCCCCGTCTCACACTAATAATCATCCGCCGCTGAAGGCCATATGGAGTTTAGAACGCATGAATTATTCTCAAAGAATGAAAACCAACTGTATCTATTCTTGTCCGTCCCCTCTGAAATACGGTTACTGTTGACATTTCTCATGAATTCCATGAATCTGGAGTTCATTGTGTATTTCACACTAAAAAGAAATGGCTGTCATTGTGAAATGGCTAATTTGCTGGTGAGTTAAAAAAAAGTGCAAAAATTACTTGAATAAAAAAAGCATAATATAGACAGTTCAAATTATTTTGGGATTGAATTTCTAATAGGGCTGTAAAATTGAATCATCACGATTAATCACATCCAAAATAAAAGTCTGTGTTTACATAATATATGTATGTGTACTGTGTATATTTATTATGTATATATAAATACACACACACACACATATACATGTATTATGTGTATTATATTATATATGTATATTTCTTATATATATGTGTGTGTGTGTGTGTGTGTGTGTATGTGTTGTTATACTTTTGAGGACCAAATGTTCTCACTAACATAGTGGAATTTAATGACAACCGATTTGTGAGGACATATTATGTGTCCTCACTAATTAAAAGGCTCATAAATCAGCCAAATCACACTTGTATTTGAATCTAATTATGTGCAGGTTTCTGTGAGAGCTGTTTGATTGGTTAGGTATGACAGAAAATATCATTAAACCAAAAGAAATAGAAAAATAATGGAAGCCTTTTCAGATGTCCTCACTAACATATAATACATCTTCTAATATCTGTGTGTGTGTGTGTGTGTGTGTGTCTGTGTGTGTGTGTGTGTGCGCGTGTATATATATATATAATTCATATTATACATAAATACATAAATACATATTACACATACTTTATACACATGTATGTGTGTGTATTTATATATACATATAAATATACACAGAACACACACATATATTATGTAAACAGACTTTTATTCTGGATGTGATTAATCGTGATTTTACATGTTTAATTTCTAACAAAAATAACTATATAATAGGTCAAATGAATGAACGAATAAAAATAAATAAATAATTTTAAAAAAATTACATTATAGTAAATAAATAAATTAAACAAGAAAATAAATAAAGAATAAACAAGTAAATGAACAAAAGTACATAAATAAAATAAATAAGAGTAAACATAAAAAATACGAAAATAAAACAAAATAATTCATTACTAAATAAGTACATAAAGGTAAGCAAATAAAAGAACATAAATAACATAAAATAAAATTAACCAGTAAATAAATAGTAAATCAAGTAATAAAAATAAAAAATTAAACAAGCAAATATAAGTAAACAAATGTTTGTAAATAGAAAATAAAACTAAAATAAATAAATAAACAAGTACATAAAAGTAAATGAATGTAAGTAAAAGTAAATCAGAAAATAAAATAAATTAAACAAATAACAATAAATAAAATAAAAATAAGTTAATTAAAGGGGTCATATGATGCTTTTTTAAAGATCATTATTTTGTGTATTTGGTGTAACAGAATATGTTGACATGCTTTAATGTTCAAAAAACACATTATTTTTCAAATACTGTACATTATTGTAGGTCCTCTATGCCCCGCCTCTGTCAAACGCTTCGATTTCTATAAAGTCCCTCCTTCCGACAAGCGCAGTCTGCTCTGATTGGCCAGCTGACCCAGTGCATTGTGATTGGCCGAACACCGCAAGCACTCGTCGGAAATGTAGCGCCCCTTACCATAATCGCGAGCTTCATCTTTCAAAATAAATGTAAAGACAGAGCCCGAAAGGGGAACAGAGTCATGTGACAGACACAGTGATGAAGCTGGTATGTGTTTGCAGTACACAAGCCACGGTTAAGACAGCTGACTCCACTATGATGTGACCCCCTCTCTCTCTCTCGCTCTCCTCTCTCTCTCTCTCTCTCGCTCTCTCTCTCCCTCGCTCTCCCTCTCTCGCTCCCTCTCGCGCTCCCTCTCGCGCTCTCTCGCTTGCGCACACACACGATGCGCAAAACTCCTGTGTGTGTGTGTGTGTGTGTGTGTGTGTGTGTGTGTGTGAGAAAAGTAATGGCCACCCCTTTCCTCCCTTAAAAGAAACCATATTAGTTAAGGGCAAATGGTTTCAATTGTCTCCAAATCATCATGGATTTTCACTTTCAAACACTATATTTTTCAGGAATCTAATAATCCATACCAAACTGGAACATAAATCCAGTGTGAATGTTCTGATGGGCTACACTGACCTGACGCAGAGTAAACACCGGGCTTCACTCCTGAGGGAAATTAAAGTAGGGTTGAAAAAGGCTTCTTTATTATACAAGCTATGAAGCCCGGAGTGGGAGATGGTTTTCCATATGATGAATGCATCAGAAGACAGCACAGAGCTCTGAAATGATGAGAAGGGGACAGGACAGGCCAGGCCAATTAACCCTTTGGGGTCGACAAACACGGATATGCGTTTTGTGGCATCTTCTCTTGATAACACCGAAAATAACTTAAATTACACTTTCAGTTTTGATCTTACAGATAAGAGCAATACATCGATCG
>NW_015554119.1:1387191-1414966 GCF_001515605.1 Sinocyclocheilus anshuiensis | reverse complement strand
GTGTCTTAGAAAATTTAAATCAATATATTGTTTTCTGTGAATGAGTGAGTAAGATGATTTTCACATAATTTTGAAGCAAAAACTCTAGACTTCAAGATCAGTTCTCAAAAGTCTTGTGAACAAATGTTCTGTATGTGTTTTATGGCCTTATTTCAGTGACTTTAAAATTGTAGTTTTTCCACTAAGCACGCATAAACGTTGTTTTCTCAAAAACACAATCACATACATACATGCTGCCCACATATTATTGTAGCCCAGTTTGTGCTGATTATGGTGCTACTAAACTTAGCCATTAAAATGTTTATTAGCAACTGAAAAAAGCACAAATGTCAGGGCATGTCAAAACTTCTCCAGGGCCCCAAAACACCCTCGGACCCCAGAGGGTTAAAAGCAACATCCCCCTTCAGGGAGAAGCCCATGAGGCAGTTTAAGCATTTCATTTGAGCTGGATGCCACACAAAGGCCCCGTGGCACTGCTGATGGAGACCAGAGACTCTGAGGATGAGAACCAAGCCAAAGCAATGAGACGCAGACAAATCCACCTGTTGAGTCTGAAATCTGCCAGTTTAGGTCAACATGAAACAGCCATCGCAATTCTTTTTACCTCAGTATTGCAGCATAAAAATAAAGAGCTCAAAGCTTTTTTTTTAGTTTTGGTTAATATTAATACTGTAGTTTGTTCAGACTTCGTGAAATCACCTGAAAAAGAAACCTTTTTTAGGCTCAAGGGTTCAGTTTAATCAGCAGCAGGATAAATCATAAATATTTCCTTGAACTCAATAAATAATGTAAAATTGGGAAACGTAAAAACAAGTGAATTTGTGATAGATACATGAGATGGGGGTTTGTTACACTCTTTTATGCCACATAGAGAGAAGCTGTGAATAAGAAAAAAAGAAATCCCTTCCAACTCAACCTTAGTTAGAGCTCTCTTCACAGAAGGACGTAAAGGAGACACTGACTTGAAGCTGTATGATACATCATTCATGCCCCATCTATACATGAAACTTACATGGAAGTGGGGTGGAAGGGAGATGGAGGAGAGAAAGAAATATATATATATATATATATATATATCAATAAATTATATACAGGCACTATTGTCTAAAAGTTTGGGGCCATTAAGATTTTAATTTAATTCCATTAAAAATTTCATTTAATTTTATTTTATTTAATAGCGACTTTTTAACCTCACAATTTTGTCTTTTTCCCTAGCAATTCTGAGTTATCTCACAATTCTGACTTTTATTTTTCAATTTTGAGGAAAACCTCAGAATTTCCATGATATAAATGCATAATTTCGAGATATAAACGCATAATTGTGAGATATAAACAATTGGAATTACCTTTTTATTTTTTTCCGTGGTGCCAACAGGCTCCAATACTTCTGCTCACCAAGGCTGCATTTATTTGATCAAAAATACAGTAAAACAGTTATATTGTAAAATATTATTTCAATCTAAAGTAATTATTTTCTATTATAGAATAGAATCTTTTGGATGTCAAAGATTTTTCACTGAGCTCTGCTGTTCAAAAGAGACCCACAAAGAACAAAGAAAAAGGAAAAGCCCTTGAGATAACCAATCATCAGTCCCAAAAGTGGTCAATGTTTTTATTCTAATCCAGATTTCTGTACAGATGAAACACAAGCACACACTGCATTAACGTCCCACCACAGTGACTCACACACTCGTGTGGCGGCCGCTCTTGAAGATGACAGGAAACCCTGCTCAAGTGTAGCTGACTCACCTCTCCAAACGAAACCTACGCAGAGATTCACCATCAATACTGTATCGGTGCTGTTCTGCATTAGTGAGGAGCTCTCCTGAATGACTCACATCAAGCTGAAATTCATGTTCTTCAAACCTCTGCAGCTACATAAAAGCAGAACTGTTTACTATTATGCAGCGCTGAGTGTATGAACGCATGCTACAAGTGGAAGCATGCAAGAAAATATGGATTATTCTGAGGTAAGCGGTCACAAAAAATGTCAAGAGTCACATTTTACCCCCCCGTACGTATGTGTGGGGCGGAGCTATCAAAATAGGGGCGAGACCCTTTTGGGGTAGGGGCGTGTTTGTTTTGGTGATTTCAAATGTCAACATTGGCTACCAGAAATCGCTTACCCCACCTTTAATCATGATTAATCGCAACCAAAATAAAAGTTTGTTTACATAATATAACTAAACTAAAACTACTTCCAAAAATAAAAGGCAATATGCCATCCCCAACATGCCCAAGGTCATGCAATTGCAAATGCCAAAACAAACTAATTAAGAAGCCCTTCTAGCCTTCATTAGACGTATCTGTGCAAAAATCTCTTTATATACAACCTGTGGTTTTGGGTCTGTGTTTGTCTCCAGCAGGCCAACAGTCATTATACGGGCCCACACTGTGTTGTCGTCCATTACAGCTTCGCAAACAGGGATCTGCTGGGTCTGCTGTGAACATCTGCTGGTGTAAGAGCTCCATCCCACATACACAAGCATGTCAAATATTTGCCCTTTTGAGAATGTCCTCACGAAAAAACCAAGTGGTGTTGAGATTTGGCAGGTCAAGACGTATACAGACGTGGACCCAAGATGCAGGATGGATGCACCTGTCAGCATCGCTAAATCCCATCTGCAGGGGTCATCAAGCGTCCAGAGCTTTTACAGTGAGTGGGGAAAACGAGAAAACCTTTGAAAGGCTGGTACATCTGTTAACTAACAAGCACCTTTTTCACATGGGTCTCTTCCCAATTGCAACACTGCCTGACCACTACGACGACAGCCCAGTGACTACATTGCAAATCAGGGGAAGTGAGAGTTTTGCACACTCTGAAAATCATGGAAGAGTGAGAACTCCCCTTGTGGGAACTCCTGCAGGTCATAACAAATGTTAACGAGAGATGAATTGGCTCATTAGAAAGTGCTGATTATCAGCACGTGCACAGCGTGTGAGCAGCTGTTCGCCCACATGCAACACACACACAAGCACCGAGATACTACTCATACATAAAAGCTTGCAAAATATGATATATAAATGAATTAAGGTGACCAATAAATAAGCACTTTATTAGAGTATTAATGCCTGTATTATAGTGCTGCTTATTAGTAAAAGTAAAATTAGTAAAAGTAGTAGAAATAATTATTTAAAAGAAATTAATTAAATCAAATAAAAAAAAATATATACATAATGATTTAAATTAAATAAATACATAAATAAATGATTATTTAAAACACAAATATTTAAAATAAACAATGATTAAGAATTAAAGTTTTATTTTTATTTATTTATTTAAAATTATTTATTGTAAATAATTTTTGTATTCATTATACATTTTAAAACGTGTATTTGAAATGTATTTCCATTTATTTAAAATTATTAATTTATTTATTTTAAATAATTTAAATTATTATTTTACATAATGATTTATTGATTATTAATGTTACAGCAAAATATTATTTATGCATTTAAATATTTATTTTTATGTACTTATTTAAAATTTATTTTAATTTATTAAAAATTATTTATTTTAAATATTTTAAATAAATTACTAATTATACATTTTTAAAACTGTATGTATTTATTTTAAATGTATTTTTAGGTATTTTTTTTATTCATTTAATTAAATAATTATTTATTTTAAATATGGATGCATGAATGAAAGCATGAATTAAATCATGAAAGAATGCATGCAAGAAAAAATAAAGAGTATGAAAACTCCCCTTTCCACTGATATGGCCCCTTTAATTTGTCCATATTCCTGAAACTGGACTGCTTGTACAAACCGCTGAAACAGCATCAGGCTGAGACAAAGTCCTGATAAAGATGTTAAAGAGTGTTTAATGCCTCATTACGTGCTTATTGATTATTAATGTTACAGCAACATATTATTTATGCATTTAAATATTTATTTTTATGTACTTATTTAAAATTTATTTTAATTTATTAAAAATTATTTATTTTAAATATTTTAAATAAATTACTAATTATACATTTTTAAAACTGTATGTATTTATTTTAAATGTATTTTTAGGTATTTTTTTTATTCATTTAATTAAATAATTATTTATTTTAAATATGGATGCATGAATGAAAGCATGAATTAAATCATGAAAGAATGCATGCAAGAAAAAATAAAGAGTATGAAAACTCCCCTTTCCACTGATATGGCCCCTTTAATTTGTCCATATTCCTGAAACTGGACTGCTTGTACAAACCGCTGAAACAGCATCAGGCTGAGACAAAGTCCTGATAAAGATGTTAAAGAGTGTTTAATGCCTCATTACGTGCGTAATGGAGGAGGAGATATCTCTCTCTCCCTAAAATAGCCATCCATTTAGGAGACAGGATAAAGCGCTCTCCTCCTGCTGTTCCGCTGGAAGACACACAACTCCAGACACCTGCACTGCTTCTGAGATCCGTCCATGCTGAGAGCCGGAGGACATCTGCCCTTTGGCTCTTCTGAAAACACAGTTTACCCTATGAGATATATCTCATTCCACATAAAACCACAAAACAACCACAATGCTGAACAATTACCCCTAAAGAGCTCAGCTTCCAGTCAATATAGTACAAATATGCACATCCATATACAGCAGACTCAAAAAAAAAATGTTGAAACTTAAAAATGTCCAAATGTCAATGCACTGCATTAGAGATATCTGCTACGTTTTTAATTATAAAACAGTAGATTTAGTGCTGAAAATGAAATCATGAGAACTGACTTCATACATCCACAAAAAAAATCATCAAAACTGAAGCAAAAATGAAGTGAAGTTAGGGAAGATCTAGAATTTAGTTTGTGGATGCCATTTTGATGTTATATCAAATGAAATGACATTCAGATACTATGTACTTTTTCAGTTTACTGTATCTATTTCCAGAAAGATACACCAGGCAAAAGCAGCACGGCTGGTTGAATTCATGAACCAATAGTGCCGACAGCAGCCACGTGGATCAACATGGGCTAGCTGATAAAATCATCTCACTTGAAGGAAACCTGCATGAAATGCTAGACTAAACAGCAACACTTTTACTTGAAGTCAACATGAAATAAAAAATTTGATTTTTAATGCTAAGAATAAAACACCTACACCATGTTTGGTATCTATTGGATCTAAATTAGAGTGTATTTTATATGTTGATACCAATGCAACATATTAGTGTTCTAAGAATCTTTAATAGTTTTTGTATCAACACCCAATCCAGTTCACTGAACAAAATTATAAATGCAACACTTTTGTTTTTGCCCCCATTTTTCATGAGCTGAACTCAAAGATCTAAGACTTTTTCTATGTACACAAAAGGCCTATTTCTCTCAAATATTGTTCACAAATCTGTCTAAATCTGTGTTAGTGAGCACTTCTCCTTTGCCGAGATAATCCATCCACCTCACAGGTGTGGCATATCAAGATGCTGATTAGACAGCATGATTATTGCACAGGTGTGCCTTAGGCTGGCCACAATAAAAGGCCACTCTAAAATGTGCAGTTTTACTGTACTGGGGGGTCCGGGGGGGTCCGAAAACCAGTCAGTATCTGGTGTGACCACCATTTGCCTCACGCAGTGCAACACATCTCCTTCGCATAGAGTTGATCAGGTAATTCACGGGCAACAGCTCTGGTGGACATTCCTGCAGTCAGCATGTTAATTGCACGCTCTCTCAAAACGTGCGACATGTGTGGCATTGTGCTGTGTGATAAAACTGCACATTTTAGAGTGGCATTTTATTGTGGCCAGCCTAAGACACACCTGTGCAATAATCATGCTGTCTGATCAGCATCTTGATATGCCACACCTGTGAGGTGGATGGATTATCTCGGCAAAGGAGAAGTGCTCACTAACACAGATTTAGACAGATTTGTGAACAATATTTGAGAGAAATAGGCCTTTTGTGTACATAGAAAAAGTCTTAGATCTTTGAGTTCAGCTCATGAAAAATGGGGGCAAAAACAAAAGTGTTGCGTTTATAATTTTGTTCAGTGTACATAATATGCACAATACCATGCTCGTAGACAAAGAGTCGTAAACTGTCCCTCCGAAGTTTTAAGTCACCATTGACTCACTGAGCCCTGGAGGTGTGACCTCCATAGAAGTTAAAAGGCCTCACATCCGTGAACCGCTGCTCTTCTCTCTCTTCTGCTGTACTGAATGCTCTTACTCTCGGATGTCCAGTCCGACCACAATCAGCCAGCAGGACTCCAAAGTTGCAACCAGCCATGTTGCAACTTTCCAGCTGGGAGAAAACTCACCCCACCACAACAGAATAACATCTTTGGAGTTCATCACTCTTCAAACCCGGAATAACATGATCGCAATTCCAACACCATAGAACCTTCAAACCATCAAGACTTTCATCTGAGACTGCATCCAGATGCTCGTTCACGGCCAAGGCAATGTAAGTATCGTACATTTAACTAAACGAAACGGAGGTATAGTATAAGCTGTAGACCCCGTTCTAAAACAGCGCTGATGGTGGTAAACTGACTCATTTTCCATAGCTGCATTCTCTGGTTTCTCTAACTGTTTCATTCATCCACTTTAACTCCCTTTGTACATATGCATGAATGAGTATGTTTGTTAGACTAATTATGTGCAACAGATTAAAGGGGTCATATGACGTTGCTAAAAAAGCAATTTGTGCAGTTTAAGGTTCAAAAACACATTATTTTCCACATACTGTGCATTATAGTTTCTCCTCTATGCCCCGCTTTTCTGAAACGCGTCGATTTTTACAAAGCTCATCGTTCTGAAAAGTGAGGTGTGCTCTGATTGGCCAGCTATCCAGTGTGTTGTGATTGGCCGAATGCCTCAAGCGTGTGACGGAAATGTTACGTCCCTTACTATTCTGTGATGCCGTGTCCCAGCGCGACGAGACAAAACCAATAAAACCCATTACAAACGAGGCATTTGTTGCATCCAGTGTGGACATAATTACTGATTATAATAACTTATACTCTCTTTTTACGCGTTGTATCGCATAAACATAAAACCCTGTCTGCATTTGTGATCGGAGAAACGACAAACAACAAGCGCTACTCTACACTGCTCAAAATTCACATTTGAATCATCAGTGGCAAATCCTTTAAATATGAAAACATACTTACAGGCTGTGAGTCAGAACAGCCGGCATTGTAGTCTACTCTCCCGGGTTCAGGAAACAGTCCTCCATAAAATGCGCTGCACACATCTGAATATTTGGGTTGAACTGTTCTGGAACAGTGTTGTAAATACAACTTAACCACTGATTTCTAGTTGTGTCCTCATTTGGAAGGCCAAACAAAGTATTTTCGCTTTCGCAACGAAATACACAGTATCTCCACGATATGGCGGCGGCGGCAACAACAATACTACAACGAGAATCAAAGTTAAGCCTTCTTTCTTTGCGTGAACATTTGGGTGGTGTTATGCAAATCTTCCCACACAGTGACGTAGACATGTGGGGGCGTGTTAAAACGAGGCGTTTTAGGAGGACGTGGACGAGTCTTAACTTTTAAATAGAATACCTCTTTGGGATTGAGACTTTAGTCTTTGCAACTTTAGGGATCTTATCTATTCCCGAACAGCTTGTAACACTCCAAAGAGAAAGGAAAACTTGAAATCGCATCATATGACCCCTTTAAAGTTAAAAGCGTCCGGATGAATATGTTTCTTACAAACACACTGCTTTTTGCTTCACAAGACATTAATTGATGGACTGGAGTCGTATGCATTACTTGTGGATTATTGTGATGTTTTATCAACTGTTAATAGCATATATATGTTTCTGGATTATGCTAATACCATATGTTCTTTACAGAGTGAGCTCAGACATCTTTCACTGCAGAAATAATGGCGTGATTGTCATGTACACAACCCTTTTGTACATTCTTAGACTCATTCTATTCTTTTAGCTTAGTTCCTGTCAAACTCACAGATCGGGACGTCAGATTAAAGCTTTACCACAGGAACAGTTAAGATCAGATCATACAGAATAACGCGCAAGAGAACAAAAGGTCACTAGATGTCACAGAGATAATTACGCAGGCCTGTTATACTTTAAAACTTTGTTTTTGCTGCCTGTTGTACTTTAAAACTTTGTTTTGCTGCTACTACGTTTTAATACTGGTGAGTGTTTCTTTCTTTAACACTTTCTTCAATCTACTTTAATGTGTAACCATTAAAGTCATTCATTCATAGTAACAAGAGTGTAAACACCGTCCCCACGTCCAAATATGCATACATCACTAAAATATAGTATGCAAAAAGCAGTATGATAAATAAGTAGAATGTACAGGCTTCAAGAAAAAGTAGATGAACAAAACCAAAATCACCCGATGATGTGATGAAACAGCCTGTCTGAAGACTTGCATACAGGAAAACAACTGTTTAGATTAATTATTATTTCATTGCATAAATATCTTATTCCATTCTGCACTTCATTTTATGGCCTTTGTGGTTAGAAGTGGAAATACAGAATCAGAAAAATCTTTTCAAAGCAAATAATAATTAAGGAAAATACACATTTACATATTACAAAATACATATTTTTTTAATGATGAGGCCCTTAGATGAAGAAACTTTCTTTTTACTGCATCAGGGAATCTTTAAATGCAGCTAGCTTGTTTTCATCTCTGAATGTGCCATTTAAAATTGCGTCGAGGTGTTTTGTTAATAGCAGCCTTGAGATGAGGGAAGAATTGTTTGGCTCATAACCAGCAGTTTTACAGCCTTTGCATACAAAGAAGCACTTTTTGGACTGAATATTAAATATTCAGACGCGCTGGCTTGCATCACAGCTGAGATCTCTGCAGTATAATCAGAGACTCCATACAAAATCACTCCAATTATGTTACTGACAGTTGGAATGGGTCATATATGTGTGTGTGTGTGTGTGTGTGTGTGTGTGTGTGTGCGCGCGCGTGCGTGCATGCACACATATCACATTAAATTAGTAAATTATTATATATACATTTTAAGACCAATTAATTGATCTGTAAGATTTTTGGGGGGAAAAAAGCTTTTATGTTTTTCCAGGCTGCCTTTATTTGATCAAAAGTGCAATAAATGGTAATAATGTCAAATATTATTACAAATTAAAAAAAAAAATTCTATTTGAATATATTTTAAAATGTAATTTATTTCTGTGATGACATTGATCTGTAAGATTTTTGGGGGGAAAAAAGCTTTTATGTTTTTCCAGGCTGCCTTTATTTGATCAAAAGTGCAATAAATGGTAATAATGTCAAATATTATTACAAATTTAAAAAAAAAATTCTATTTGAATATATTTTCAAATGTAATTTATTTCTGTGATGACAAAGCTGCTTTTCAGCATCATTACTCCAGTCTTCAGTGTCACATGATCCTTCAGAAATCATTCTATCAACTTTAAAAAATGTCTATGCAAATAGTTTTGAAACTCTTTAACTAACAGACTGAACATGGACGAGAGTTTCAAGACTGAATCCCAACAGGTTAATGAAGTCAAAATCTTGATCAAAGCCGAGAGTTTCATATTGGCAATGAGTGAATATTCTCTGCATCTGGGAGAAGTCGTCAATCCAATCGTAACTATCCAGCACGGCCGAAAATAGCTACAGACTTCCCTTCGGCTCATCTATCATACACACACCTGAAGGATGCTGGTCTCTTCTCTGGGAATAAGAGTAAATATATTCACAGTATGAGAGGCAGCTTGAAGGCAGATGGTTCCTCTACGCGCACAGGGACGACAACAAGTCATACATTTAGAAAATGAGTTTTGGCTCTGTGGATCGGGCTGAGATTGAACAGTGTTTGGGGTTTTCCAGAGTTTGCACTGATATGGCTGAAGTCTGATTTTCTGCTCTGACGGGAGTCGACCGCATCCATTTCTGATAAAATAATGAATATTTAATCTATATCAAAACAGCCAACAGCCATGTGTTTTCATCTAATGAGCCCCAAATAGCCATCAATATCAAGTTGTTAAGCAAGAGAGTTTAACACTACACACCTCCAGAGAGCATCATGATTTCAGGAAATCTGAACTTTATGATTTTCATTACTAAAACTGGCAAATATAAACCCTGATGTGACACCTGGGTTTACTTGAAAAGTCTGTTTTAAGATCTACTATAAGAGAAAAATTATCCAGGCCTTCCAGTAATCTTGACTAGTCTATTATCATTAAAAAGCAATGCTGTATCTTAAGCATTGTAAAGTGTTACTAATTAATTTACAAAAAATTCTGAATATATACACTACCGTTTAAAAGTTTGGGGTCAGTAAGATATTTTTAAAGAAATTAATACTTTTATTTAGCAAAAAAACACAGAATTGATTAAAAGTGACAGTAAAGACATTTATAATCTTACAAAATACTTTATTTCAAATAAATATTGTCCTTTTGAACTTTCTCTTTACCAAAGAGAAAAAAAAAACTATCATCATAGTTTCCTATGCAATTCCTTTTTATATATTAAAAAGGAATTGCATTTCTTCCCAATATTTCTTCCTGAATCATTAATGGAACTAGAATTGATCATTTATTTGCGATTTCCCTCATCCCCGTTCAAGTTGCACACAAGAAAAAAAATTCTCAAAATAATTAGGCAAATGCTTCAAAAACATTTCCTACTTCAGTCTCATCAGTCAAATACAATTATGCACGTATACCTTGTTGAATTAGTTAATGCATGACTAAATGTACCTCACGCAACCCCTGCCTCTGTGTGTGTGTGTTTGTGGAGGCTGTTCGCTTTGATAAAGGTCTTCTCTCCAGAGACATCTGGTGTGTGTGAGTCAGACTGCTTTCTGGCAAGAACGAGAGAGCAACAGAACAGCAAAGAAAACCCCATCTATAGTTGATTCGGCACAAACACGCACTAACTAGATTACATATCAACACCACAGAGTGAGAAACAGACACACAATCCAAAATAAATGCAACCATGTTCTTTTTGGTTCTCAAATCAAACCGAGGAGTGTTTCCCTGGGTGCTCATTACATGCAGCCTGGCCAAATTTAGAGCTGTGCGGGGCAGCGGCGCATCATCACCACATAAAATATTCAAACCAATGGAGCCTTGACGGAAAAACAACAAACAAGTGACATTTTTCATCGCCCCAAAGATTTTTCTGTCAGGGAAAGTGTGTGACTCAGAGCCGTTAGCCTTGGGTGCTCGGCTTACCCCTAGACAGGCGTGACACATCCCCTCCTGCCTGTGGCATTCTGGGAAGTTATTAAGCGGGCTCGTACCAATCAAACAAGAAGGAGGATCGTATAATGCGGCTCGTTTACAAGCCCTGTTTCACACAGGAAAGTGCGTGGGAGCCGTTAAGCAAGAAACAAATGACTTTGAGGAAAATGGGACTTCGAGGTGTAATTTGAGACACGATCCCTGTGTTGGAGGAATACTAGAGTGGTGACGTCCTGTCACGACCGTGACATGAAGAACTATTTTCTGTAGAGTCTGTGGCATTTATTACAAAGAAAAACATTCAAATGCATATCTTTAACACATTTTCATATGAACAACATCCAGTAATAATACTAATTTAGATTTCAAGAACCTTAATGGGATAGGATAGTTCAGCCAAAAATAAATATTCTGTCATCATTTACTCCCTCTCATGTTGATCCAAGCCTGTATGACTTTCACAAAAGAACTGATTTTGAAAAACGCTAAAGGTCCTTTTATTATATGGACCAAAACAAAAATGTAAATGATGACCATTTTTATTTTTGAGTGAATTACACCATTTAAGTATACAAAACGCACTTCATTTCGATACGTTCATCACTGAGCAAAATGAAAACTTGCAGTGAGTGAGTCAGTGAGTTCATTCTGTAAAGCATTCATCAGGCTGATCCAAACTAGTATCTTGTGAATCATTTTGAACGATTCATTAAAGAAACGGCTCATAAGAGTCAGTGAGTTAGTTCATTAGGTAAAGATTCATCAGACTGATTCAAACTGGCATCTTGTGAATCTCTCTGAATGATTCAAGAATCTGCTCATAAGAGTCACTCACATTTGCAGAGCATCACCATTGAAAACAGACAGGGAGCTAAGTCATATTATCGCCTGCCAGGCAAAAATTATATGATAAATTACACTAGGGCTGGGCGATGTGTCAAAAATATCTTATCGATAATCGCCTTTAAAAATATCGTGATATCCGATAATATCGTCTACCTAAGCCCCACCTCCACCACGCCCCGCCCCCGCCGAGACAACATTGCCGACATGCACCATAAACACACACCATGTTCAGTTTGGTCTTAATTATTGCCGCAAAGTTTGGTTTTACTTTTCTTAGTTTGAGCTTAAAATAACAGAAAATATTAGCTTTGCTGTTATTTTGGTGTTGCTAATAATTTCCACTCTATTCTTATCAAATTTGTGTTTGAAATTAATTTCGTTTAGTGAGGAGAACTGTTGAGGAAAAATAATAGAACCCAATTTTAAGTTCATCATGGTGAAGTTAGACATTCTGGCGGTGATTGTAAGAATGATAAATGCATGTTGATGTCATAGGCCTATAATAATGTCTTGAATAAAATATGCCTATTTCCGATGTTTTTCTTTCTTTTTGGTCATTATCGCCTGTGTAGACACATTTCATGATGGTAAGTTTAATTTCCTTAATTATAACAATTGCAGCGTTGTTTTTAAACTTGTAGTCAAGTTATAACGTATTTGATATTTATCATGTATGACTAAAATCATGCAGGGATTCAAAACGAATTTTTTCCTTTCTGGTAGCCTTCTAGTTCGGAGGTCTCTTTTGGCCTGTTTTTAACTAAATAAAAATAACTGCTTTATTTATTTAGAAGCAGGGTAATTTAAATTTCATTTTTAAAATTATGTAAATTATTTACATTATTATGTAAATTTTACATTTCTCAACTCTTTACGTTCACTTAAGACATAACAGATTGTATTTATGGGACATTTTGATATAATTCTGTGTGTTTGTCCATTCGAATGTGTAAGAATGCGAGAAAGAGAGCTCAGTCCAGTTTTCACGTATATAAGAGGCGGCTTTTGTTTGTGCGCTTTGTGTGTGTGTGTGCAGAAGTGAGTTCTATTTCGTCTTCTTGCAGTTGAATCTTTTGAAATCACAATAAATGCGCACACAGAAATCGAGAAGCAGAATCGAAAAGTAATTTTATAACAAGTAATCTGATTCCTGACCTTACGCATCTGATCTGATTCCCGAAATTGGAATAGCTTTTCGATTCCCAACCCTCCTACTAAATTATTTCATTCTTGCATGCAAAAAGACCTGTATGGTGACTATGGGGCTATGTAAAATATTTTTTTGCAACTTACTAAGTTCATTATTTGTCATTGTTTTTCCGATAATGTCGATAATCGTCTGTTACCTGACTGTTAACATCGACATCGCGATACTTACGAGACATCGTCGATATACGATAATATCGTCATATTGCCCAGCCCTAAATTACACTGAAATTGGTATAGAAACAATTTTCACTCAGAAATTGCTGGTAAAATTCACAAGCAATTACAAAGAAACAGCAAGTTAACGCACTGAATTAGACATTAAATTTTGTAGAAAGACTGAAATACTATTTTCTTGTACTCATATAATCTGTTTTATTTACAATTTCGAAAAATTGTCTTTCACAGTGTACTAATAATAAGCATAAAGAATAAAAAAACAGTGCTGCTTGACTTGCAAAAGCCACTTAAAAGGCAAATATGTTGACATTTTTTAAAAGAAAATGAAGCAGGATCTGACTGATTCCATTGAAGCCAAAGCCAAACAAGTCCAAGTGACATTTCAGTGAAGCCGCACTCAAAAGCGGAAGTACGTGGCACTAATTTAACCCTGATTGGAAATTATTCAATTATGTAAATGACTAGAATGATTCGGTTTTGAATGTGAATTTCCTCGTCCTTTCATTCTCTTGCTCCCTCCATCCCTCTTGGGAAAACTATCTCTTGACGTCTAGGTGCTTGTGTAATCAACTGGAAATTGAGGCAACTCTAAACCTCGCTTCAACAGCAGAAAGACGAAGTCTTCAGGAAAGTGCCCACCTGTGTCGATTCTCCCCGCCCACCTGTGACTAACCGCGACCCGTGACGGAAGCGGTTGACTAACCGCTCCGACGTAATTGAGAGTGAAATCGGGACCATTGGGAGTATCCAAGTGGTCATGGGATAGCACATGAAAAAAAATTAAAACAGGCAGCAAACGTTGGTGGGTTTTGGCAGAATGAAATAAGACAGGCTGGAAACAGCCATCTGACTCTTATACAACATGATTTGTTTGAAAAGTCGGGGCAACCTCACACTGAACAGCCATCTGTCTTCATAAGATTCCTGCCAGTTCCTCAGGGCACCTACGATCCAAAAATACACCCAAAAAATCCACAACAAAACAATAGAACTCAAGAAAGTTACGCCCAGAGTGAGAGATTAGATACAGTCTATGAATTTAATATGAATCTGGAGGAGCTTGAACTATAAATAGACATTTTACTGACATGAAGACTGAGTGGACGATTATTAGAGTGATATATCTTTGACATGAAAGCTGACAGGAAATAATTTTCAAAAAAGTATCAAAAAGTAAAAACCATGTTTTCTGGATATGCATATTATATTATATTATATTATATTATATTATATTATATTAACCAGTACTAACAGGTGTAAGGTATATAAAACAATTGGTAATCAAAAAATACCATGACAAATATCAGTGTACCATGGAAATACCATCACTAACAGTACTAAACAGTACTACGGTCAAAGTACCACAGTATTACCATCTGATAAACTTGCAGTACCACGGTATTTTGATATATACAGTTATCATATTCAAATACCATGGTATCATCATTGTATTTGTTGAAGTACCTCAGAGTAGCACAACTGCAAACAAGTAGCAAAAAGTACCATGAAATTCCTGGAGTACATGCAAATACCATTTAAATACTACAATGTATATCAAACTATCACAGTATCATGGTACTGCATGAAAATCCCATGGTATAAGAATATAATAAAATCTAAATATGTGACTTAAGTGTCAATTTTTCAAAATTGAGATTTATACATCATCTGAAAGCTGAATAAATAAGCTTTCCATTGATGTATGGTTTGTTAGGATGGGACAATATTTTATTTTTTTGACCCATACAATGTATTTTTGGCTATTGCTATTAATATACCCCAGCGACTTAAGACTGGTTTTGTGGTCCAGGGTCACATATAATTATCAAAAGTACTATAGTAATTGTAGCACTGTACCATGATACTTTGATATATACCATGGTACTGTATGATAATTATAGTCAAATACTATGGTATCTCATGGCATTCCTTGAAGTACCTTGAAGGGGTCAAGCGATTAGTCAACAGAAGAGACAGACGGCTGCACGTGATGTATTGTAATATAATTACAAAGCTTTTTAAGACTAAAGGACATTTGATTTATGTTAAATAAAAAAAAAAACGATGTATTTCTCTTTATTTATTCCTTCCCTTTCTAGCTTGCACTTATTTGAACAATGCCTAAAACTTGGTATTACAAGCACTTCCTGTGGCTGTTTGCCTCTTTAAGAAGAATCGCTTTATGTATCCCCCAACTGTAAGTCGCTTTGGATAAAAGCGTCTGCTAAATGACTAAATGTAAATGTAAATGAAGTACCACACTTACAAACAAGTACCAAAAACTACAATGAAACTACTAGAAGTGGCTGGGAGTACCATGTTAATATGATATGAAACGGGATGCTCTGGATCGGCGTATACGACAGCGTGTTCCAGTTCCTGCTAATATCCAGTAACTTCGCACAGCTGTTAAAGAGGAGTGGACCAACATTCCACAGGCCACACAACAACCTAATCAACTCTATGCGAAGGAGATGTGTTGCACTGTGTGAGGCAAATGGTGGTCACACCAGATACTGACTGGTTTTCGGACCCCCCGGACGCCCCAATACAGTAAAACTGCACATTTTAGAGTGGCCTTTTATTGTGGCCAGCCTAAGGCACACCTGTGCAATAATCATGCTGTCTAATCAGCATCTTGATATGCCACACCTGTGAGGTGGATGGATTATCTCGGCAAAGGAGAAGTGCTCACTAACACAGATTTAGACAGATTTGTGAACAATATTTGAGAGAAATAGGCCTTTTGTGTACATAGAAAAAGTCCATGTTCAGCTCATGAAAAATGGGGGCAAAAACAAAAGTGTTGCGTTTATAATTTTGTTCAGTGTATATATCAAAGAATCATGGTATTACCATGAAATACTATCACAGTACCATGGTACTGCATCTAAATCCAATGGTATATGAATATAATCAAATTAAAATAATAAGTACCACTGTATTACCACCACTGTACCATGATACTTTGATGTATATCGTCACAGTTTGATTATGATATTTATATACCATGGTATATTCATTCAATTTTTTGAGTAGCATTTTTATAGAAATACCATGGTATATAAATATGGTGTGTACTGTATCAAAGCACCATAGTTTAGCATGCAATACCGTCACTGTACCAGCTAATCACCATGGTTTGAGTTTTTAAACAGTAAGTGAACTACACTACCATAGTATTTTTAATGTGGCAAAGTGTTCTGCTATTAGCCTTAATAAGTCTATAAATAATAGAGCCTGTGCCGTGTGATGCTGCTTAAGAGATCCAGAAAACACTTCAACTCCTTCCAGCCGCCTCCGACTGCCAACAGGGAAAGAAACAACTTAATGACAGCGCCTGTCATAAACATGAATCGAACAGACCACGTGGAAGCACAATAGTGTGTGTTTAGTTTAGAATCTTTTAAAAAGTAATTAAGATCGCTACGAAAGAAGCAATACCACCCCGCATAAACAGTGTGTGAGGTTAAAACTCAAAGATCATGCTTATATACCGTAATTAAAGTTTCAGAGAAAACAATAACTCACACAGAGGAAGTTTAAGAGAGATCTGAGAAGAAAAACTATTCACCGATCTTCTTCGAGCGCTCGTCTCCTCTGCTGTGCATCGTGATTGGGGAGTAGATGAATGGGCTAGCGCTGGACATGCCCTGTCCCAGAAGACTTTTCACCTTATGAGGACGCAGACTCACTGGCAGGTTCAGCAGAGAAACGGATCTAAAAATCAATCAAAAACAGAGAGAGTTAGGCCTGTTTCCCATATTGAGTAAGCAGAAAGGACCTGGAAGAAGTCTCTTCTGCTCACCAAGCCTGAAATTATTTGATCATAAATACAGTAAAAACGGTAATATTGTGAAATATTACTACAATTTAAATAACTCTTTTATTTTTGAATATATTAAAAAATTTAATTTATTCCTGTGACGCAGCACTTAATTTTCAGCATCATTACTCCAGTCTTCAGTGTCACATGATCCTTCAGAAATCATTCTAATATGCTGATTTGCTGAGTTGCAATGCTTTATATTTTTGTGAAAACCATGAAACAGGATTCCTTTCAGGATTCTTTGACAAATATAAAGTTCAAAAGAACAGCATTTATTTGAAACAAAAACTGTCACTTTTTTTTTTACCAATTTAACGCATCCTTGCTGAATAAAAGTATTATCTTACTGACCACAAACTTTTTAACGGTAGTCTAAAACTTATGAAGTAACATGATGAATTGATGAATTACTCAACTGCTGTTTGAAAAAATAAGTTGATGCAAGTTGCACACTCAGCATTTACAATGATTCCAGAATTTATTTTACAGCTACAGTTTATAGCTAGTGTCCATTCAGTGTAGTAACAACCATTTGGATGTAAAATTAGATTTCACAACAATTGCAATAATTCTCAATGGTACATTTTTAATAAGCATTTCACAATATATGACTGTTAATAATAGAAAAGAATCACATTTTGTTTGAGAGCACAACTTGAGCCTTAAGCTGCTCCTAAACAACAGCCCAAAACACCCTAACAACCACATCCCACATCTGAAAAACTAACAATGGGGACGTTATCTATTAAAGTTATCACAGGCTCACAGCAAACAATAAAATAAAATAAAAACAAAACAAACAAATAAATAAAAAAAGCTCTGATATATTAAGCGATAGCACTCATGTGGTCAATGCAAATAGTAATTTGCTAAGCAAGTATTACTATCACCCACAATTAAAGAGACAGTTCAACCAAAAATGAAAATTCTGTCATGATTTACACCATTATGCCATTTCAAACCTTTCTGACTTTCTTCTGCAGAACTAAAAAGAAAATATTTTGGAAGGACAAGATGACAAAATGTTCATTAATGTTGGAAAGTTGACCTATTGTGCAAACCCCGAGTATTAAACTTCGGCGCATAACTCTTCTCTCACAGCGCTTGTGCTATTGGACATGAATGATTCCTAAAATCAAGTGAGAGGTGTGCTGGTACTCCACTATGTGATCAGACTTACAGCTTTCACCTGGCGGATCATAAAATAGGCTAAAAATAAATTCCACACTCCACAGACTAATACTTAAGCCATATCTACAGATAAGAATAAAAAAATGGTCTATGTTGACTAAAACCAGTAAGCTACCACCCCAAACACCCAAACGACCTTCCACAAAACCCTAGCAACCACCCCAAACCCTAAAAAATAGCCCAAAAACACTAGCAATCTCCCCAAATGCTCGCAACCACCCACAACATCCTAAACACCTAATCAACCACCCCAATTCCTAGAAAACAAAAACACCCTAAACACCCAAGCAACCACCCAAAACACCCTAAAAACCACCCCAAATGCTAGCAACTACCCCAAACCCTAGCAACCACCTTAACAACTACCCCAAACACACCCTAGCAACCACCCCAAATTCTAGCAACTACCCCAAACCCTAGTAAACACCCTATAGCAAACACCCCAAACCCTATCAACTACTCTAACAATTACCCAAAACACACTAACAACCAACCTAAAAACCTTAGTAACCACCCCAAACACCCTATCAACCATCCATAAAACCCTAGCAAACACCCTAGCAACAACCCCAAATGCTAGCAACCACACACAACATCCTAGACACCTCAGCAACCACCCCAAACTCCCTAACAAAACCATCCACAACACCCTAGCAACCACCCAATGCAACCACTCTAACAACAAAAACCACCCCAAATGCTAACAACTACCCAAACCCCTAGCAACCAACCTAACAACTACCACAAACACCCTAGCAACTACTCTAACAACCAACCAATGAACTGACTTTAACTGAAAAATTGACTGTTTACTATTGTCCTCCTGCATTATGGACACACACTAGCCTATTTTCATATTTGACACTGTAAAGCTGCTTTGACACAACCTGTAATGTATAAAGCGCTATACAAATAAAGGTGACTTGACTAGACTAAAAACCCTAGTAACCACTCACAACACCATAGAAACCACCCCAAACGCTAGCAATCACCCACAACATCCTAACAACCACCTAGCAACCACTCCAAACAGCAACCACTTTTAAATAATAGAAGCTATATACGAGTAAGAAACAGAGAATATTAAAAACCAAGACTGTGCTTTCTTAAAAAATATATATACTGGCAAGTCTGTGTTCTATCTGAGTTTCTAAATCAAGCTCTCGAGCGTTGACCAGCTTTCAACACTCTTCAGTTCTGTTTCTACCCTTCCTGTTCCCAGATATTCAGAGAAAAGGACACGAGGAGTCAAAAAAAAACAAAAAAAAACTCAGAACTTTCACTTGATTCCGAAAATGAACAACTCAGCTTTAGAGCTTAAATGTCTCATAACACTGTTGCCAGAGCAACAACATCTCTGACCAGCAAACAGCAGTTTAATACTGACATTTATGCTTTCCTATAAAACAACAATCTCTCTTGTGAGATGGCAAGATTTCATTCTGGAACTTTTTAAAGATATGTCTAGAATTCGCCCTCCGTGTAAATTCTGGCAGCAGGCAGCGAGCAAGATATTGCATGTTAACGACTGCTTGAAAACACAGCTTGTCTGAAGTTTTATAATTAAATATCCCTTTAAGAATAAATTAAGGAATTTTAACAACTCAAAAAATAAAAGAACAAGCTCTTCAGAGAGGAGCGCTTAGAGGAATGGAGACTTCAATCAAGCGAACATGTTCAGCTTTAGCTGGTGGGATTATGAAATACACCTGTTAAACACATTTATAGGCCTTTCTTTCCTACACACAAAGAACATCAGCAGCTTCCTTGGGACAGATGAAAGGATATGAGAAGTTATGTGCTTTCCATTCAAATGTTTAATTTGGGGAGAATAAAACAAATGAAAGCTGCATATTTAATTTTCATACAGCTTTCTTGCGGCTCACAGCCCAACAAACTTCAAAAATGTTTTAAACCACAGTCAGAGTTCAAATGAGTCATTTTTCACACACTGAGTTGTGGAAATACACCATTAAAACCCCGCGAGTGGGCATTGAGATAAATGTGTTCAAATAAACAATAAAACATTTTGTTTTCATGGAAAATTTACATATTAGACTATGGAATCTTTAAAGGGACAGAAACAAAAATCAGCCTGTTTAATAGTAAAGATCAGAGTAGGAGTAGAATAATGGTCATACAAAATTAAATTATGACTATATTGGAACAGGGATGTAAGGGGAAAACAACAAAAGACCCTCTCACCTGACGATGGGTAGTTTGGTGAAAGGAACAGGAGGAAGTTTGAGTCCATCAGGGAGGCTGATCACCTCCATTCCACCCGGGCACTTTGACGTATAGTTCTCCAAACTCTGGGTCACTTCTTTTTTCTCTGTGGAGAGAGAAGAGAACATGCATTTTCAGGTTGTGTTGCAATAAAATGCATAATGCAAGTAAAAAAAAATTAATAAATAAAAAAATAAATACAAATAATAATATACAAATAAATAATATCATATATAAATAAATTATATATTATTTTTATTTTTCTAAATAAAAAAAAAAAAATAATATAAGATAAAACAGTACATTAAAAATAAAATGGTAACACTTAAAATGGTGCATTATAAACTGTATTTCTAACATATTATACACATTAACATTTCATTTTACATTTAAATGTATCATAACAATAAAAAAACAATAAATTAAATAAAAACATTGTTATTGTTGTAAACTTTATAAACAATAATAATTTTTTTTATTTCAAAATAATAATAAATAACAATTATAATTATTATTATTCTTTTAAATATGTTATATTTAAAATAAAGCTTTATAAATAAAATGTCTTATAAAACAACTTGCAATCAGCAAAATATTCTTGTAAACAATTGTACACATAGACAAATGGATATGGTACTAAAATCTGATTGGTTGAGCTATAAAAACTAGCATTCTTCCTGAAACATCACAAGAGCCAACACCACACCTCATATATCAGCAGATCATCAATGCATCTAAAGTGCATCGAGAGCCCCAAGGGTGAAATTACCCACAATCCTCACTCACAGGTCTCTAGCTCAGAGCCAGATATAAATTTAACAAGGCAAATAATCGGAGCGTCCGTACATCATGAAGGGAGACGTGCATGGCTAACGATCGGTCTATTTTAAGCTCAGTTTCCACAGGTGAGCATCGTATTGACTTACTGCTCTGTCTATAAAAATGTTTACGGCCTCACTCTGCCATCAATTCACACCTCACAGCCATTCCGATAAAACCAATGATCCCGGTGCAGTTAGAATCCAATCCAAGCGCTCGGAAAGAATCCCTGCTGCACTGAGCAACAGGCATGCAACGCATTAGAGACGAGATAAATATAATGGACGGCCGTATTGTTATCGTGCATGATGAGGTTTTTTAAGTATATAAAATAATAATAATAATAATAATAATGTATTTCTATTGTTATTATTATTATTATTATTATTATTATTATTATATACTTAAAACATTAACATTTTGCATTAATAAAAATAAATTGTTTATAACATTGTGTATTATTATTATTAATAACACAAAATGTTATAAATAATTTAATTATTCATATTATTATACATCGTTCCTTATTGTTATTGCTATGTTTATTATTATTAATATTTTATATATAAAATAAAATGTTATAAATAAAATAAAAATATGAATCATAACTTATTTTCTAATATATAAAAATATATAAAATAATAATACAATACAAAACAATAATACAAATTTGAAATGTAATCATTACTATTATTTATAAAGCTTTATAAATAATAAGAATACAAAATGTAACATTTAACATTTAAAATATTATTATTATTATTATTATTATCATCATTTTTACTACTACTACTACTACTACTAAATTAAACGTTAATTGTTCTACAAACAAAAGGAATCCTTTGCACCCTGAACAGATGGGAATTGAAAGCTTCATAAAATAGTTGCTGGCAGACTTGCGGCCCCTGTGGCAGGCGGGAAGGTCTGACTAACTTATAGCTGCCATAAATTATTTAACATGACCCCAGGAAAGATCAGTCCCGTCGATATTTCTCATTCCTCACACAGGGGTGCAGCTGGCCCACGGTGAAGTGCCGTCTGAGATGGCAAGAAGGGGAAGGAGAGGATGAGAAGAGATGTAATAGACATCCTTTACAACTCATTCTCATGTTGAGGGAATAATAGATGAAAAAACTAATGAATTCTAATTCTCTGTGATTTTAGGACATCGAATGAGGTTAGAGGTGGTCAGTTCATCTAAAGAATGACTGTGATGCAGCTAATGATATTATTGCCTTTAAATGCAAGAAAATCATGTAACAGTCTAAATGCAGTTTTTACACTTTAAATTGCCTACTGCAACAGAGACTTTTTGTACTGTCGAACCACACAGTTCAGATCTAAAAAAAAAACTATTTAATAGATGTTCTCTCTGTGTGTTTTGTTCGTTTGACAGCACTGAAAGACACCCGTGTGCATCTTTGGATCTCCGTTGGACAGGATCTCTGCCTACAATTAGGTTATATAACACTAATCTCAAATAACAACAGGGAAAAACCAAACACTGACCAAAACTGACTGTATCTATTTACAGAAACCTAGAAGCCAAATCATAAAAAGACAGAAACTAACTTCTGCTTTCAATTCATTCACTCATTTTCTCTATTTTGCATACTTGGAAAGTCTCAAATAATTTCTAAAATAAAAGAAAATTCAGCCTTTTTTAGATGCAATATTGTCATGACAGTCGGTTTACATTTTTAACAATTTCTGCTGTTTCAAAAGTGGCCAATGCAGAAAGCGAAGGTTTCTATCAGCGCTTCTTGGTTGAAAAGATGATCTTCAAAAGACAAATGAGAAGAAAGAAAACTAGATCAAAAAGCCGTCAGACCAGTCAGAGCCAAAGTGATTCATATTCTTACTAATGGACACTAAAGTGTCTGAGCGATTGAGAGAAAGTGGGGAGGTGAATATGTTTCTCTTATTAAATGACGAGGGGGTCAGGCTACATAGAAAATCTCAAACCACAGTAGTCTAAATAAACAATTTTCCTCATTTAAATCCATCAAAAGGAGGAAATTATCTGTTAAAGCCATTTTGCTCTGTAATTATTTTGCTCATTTTTTGTGAAAATAAAAAAAAGATAGAAAACAGTAGGCATGAATCGCATTTCTACACATTTTTTTAAATTATTTTAAAGTGTGCTTTCAGATATCATATCATTTTCATAGCACTTCCTTCCACGGTTCTCAGCATTCATCAAAAACATTACAACAAAAGGAACCCAACACATAAGGTATTCACAGGTTCTGATATGGCCTTTGCATGTGACCCCAATTAACAGGGTGAAAAAAATGTTAATCGCTCGTTGAGATTTTCTCGTACAACATCATTGGCAAAATGCCATCTTTTGTGTGAAATTATTAATTTAGCAGGAAATACCTCACATGGACTTTTGCCAGCTCTTGAACAAATGAAACTAAATCTCAAAGAAAATCTTTGTGTCACTGATGCAGACACTCTTCTTAAATACACACCTAATCGAAATTCATTCAAATTCAGGTGAACACCTGGACAAAAAGCTGTCAAAACAGCTAATCTACAGCTAAACACCATCCAGTGCATTATGACTATTATAAATGACATTTAATGCCATAAAATTGCACTCACAACCCATTTTACTTCCATAATATATTTACAAGTGATGAACGGGCTTTTCAATGGCTGATATGCATAATTATAAATATATTTATACATATCAACCTATATATTTTATATATAGAAAACATACTACATATATTGTATAGAAATAAAAAAATATATTATATGGAAATAAATAATATATTATATAGAAATAAATATGTATATTATAAATAAATTATTTAATTAATTAATTAATTTAAATAAGGAAATAACAGCATCACCACAACCTGTTTTACTTCCATAATATATTTAAAAAGTAAAAAGGGTATTGATGGGTTTTTCAATGGCTGATATGCATAATTATAAATATATTTATAAATATCATCCTATATATTTTATATAAGAAAATATATACTACATATATTGTATGGAAATAAAGAAATATTATATAGAAAAATAAAATAAAATAGAATAAAAGCATCACCATAAAACTGCACTCACAACCTATTTTACTTCCATAATATATTTACAATAGAAATAAAAAGCGATACTTATCCTTTGCCGGTGTCTCTGCCCGGTGGAGTCGCACGGTAGAGTCGATGGTCTTTACACTCTTCGGTCTTACCACGAGGAGGCCGTCACGCGACCGCTGTTGCGGTAAACTAAGCTTTTTTATACACGTCTAACAAAATACTAAATTAATTCAGCTGGACACACTTTCCTTATTTTTTCCGCAACAAATGGCCAAGCAAGCGCAGACACTGACAAGATACGCGATACAGAACGAGACCAAACGCGATATCAGCACGTCTCTACACAGTAAACAAAACAAGCATTTCCTAGCAACGACAGCTGCACTAAACACTAATGAGACAAGTAAATACACTTACGAGCTGCTTTTAACTTCCCCTGATAAAGACTGCTTCTCTCAAAGACTACTTCTTTACACTGTTTTCTGCTGGCGCTTGAACACACTTTCCTTATTTTCTCCGCAACAAATGGCTAAGCAAGCGCAGACACTGACAAGATACGCGATACAGAACGAGACCAAACGCAATTTTTTGAATTTTCTGAAATTTTTTTTTTTTATTATTCATTTTGAGAACTTTTTGTACAACGTTTTTGTTTTTGTAATTTATTTTTGTTTTTGTCATTTATTTACAATATATGTAAAAAGGGTATTAATGGGTTTTTCAATGGCTGACATGCAAAATTTACACACATCAAACTATATATTTTATATACAATATATACTACACATATTGCAAATAAATAAATAAATGAAATTAAAAAAGATATATATTAAATGGACATAAATAAAAATAAATTACCAAAACAAAAACATTGTACAAAAAGTTCTCAAAATTAATAAAAAAATTTAAAAATTCAGACCTCCCTGGTTTTGCATTCTGAAACATCAATTTCTTCCTTCTAGAGCATTTTAACTAAAGAGTTTCTGATGGGTCAGGACAGAAAAAAAAGAAAGAGAAAGTGTGTAATGCGAAATGTCAGAGACTCAACAAAAACTCAAAACATGACTGAGGGAGTAAAAAGCCTGCAGCTGTCGGAAGAGATGAACTCGAGTGCTCAGGTTGATGCAAGGACTGCTGACGGGATATAAGCAGAGATGACTGTCACAAATTATGTATAATGTTTAAGCAGGGTGCTGAAGTCCACTGCAGTGAATTTACCAACTGCGGATGAGTAACTAATCCCAACAAACACACAACATGCTGACAAATGCGTCACACTTCTCAATCGGAGAGGAAGAAATGCAAAAAAAAAATGCAAATGGCAATTTGTGAGCCATCAAAGCTGAGAGGAGATGGCAAACTGACAACTGATTCAGAAAATTGCTGTTTACAGCAGTTCAGTGAGGAGGAATAGATTGGACGTTACTATGGTCCATCGCAAGGGTCCGCAGAACGGCGTCTGCATCTTTGGCTGCAAGAGGGAGGGGTGGTTGCTATGGAAACAATCAACATTCAGGAATGTGAAGGAAAGGGCCAGTGAAGGAAAAGTGACTTGCTATACAATTTATGAGATGTTCGGATGAGGGTTTACGTCTCGTTTCATAACGTCTTCAGTCAGAACATGTTCAAACTGAACATAATCGCATGCCGTCTGATCAGGGTATAATTACTGACCTTGCACGGCCTCTGATGACACGTGGGTCACTAACTTGATATACTGCAAATTTTCGAGTCAACTATCAAATGAAAGGGTTCAGCCCATATAGGAGAGACATTAGATGAAAGAACGCAGGGGAAAAAACGACATGCATACAATCACATGCATATACACCATTATATGTACCTCTTAAAATATCATGAAAAACAAACTCTAATCTTTTTAAATGGGTGGTTATTATTGTCAAGACAACTATACTGTATAAGAGCCAGTGTTGTTAGCGGTAACTAAAGTATTAAAAAAAAAGAAAAAACTTTTTTGGTAATTGAAAAATAAAATAAAATAAAATAAAATAAAAAGCTGAAATTTAAGAAATAAAATTCAAGTCACCAAGGCAACATTAAGTTTAAGTACTAGAATTATTAAAACAAAAATAAAAATAAATTAAAACTAAATATAAATATTTTTAAACAATGATAATAAAAAAATACATAAAATCATAAAAAATATGATAAATTTAAAGGGAACAACGATGCTAAATAATAATAAATGCTATAATAGTGCAAAAAAATACTCAAATAACACTGATAACAGCGCCAAAAAATAATATAGCAAAGATTACTACATTTTTAAGAATATGCAGAGTAGTTAGTGTTGAAGGTGTTTGCCAAGGTATTGCAATGCGGTTGTTAATGAGTATTGGGTGCTTTTGAGCACATCACTACACTAAAATTTAGTGCATTTAGTGCATTGCTATTCTGTTGCTAGTGTGTTTGGGGTGGTTGCTGGGCATTGCTAACATTTAGTACATTGCTATGCAGTTGTTAACAATCCTAATAGTTGTGCCTGGCTTAGCAAAGAACACTAAATATTCTGAACGCGTTCACCAGGAACATTGTCCCTCAAATCTATTTCAAATTGCTTGTCCGTGTTTCTGTCACAAATGTCTCTCTCTCTCTCTCTCTCCCAGTCTCCCCAAAGCCGTGCTTAATATTTCAGGGACAAGGGTGCTTTTAGCAAGGGCCTGAAATTGAGAAAGAGGTTGTTTAGTGAGGCGCGGGCGTGTGTGTGTGTGTTTATATGTTGGCCATGAGTGTGTAGCTTGAGTATGTGTGTTAGTAGGGATTGTAAAGGTTGTGAGTTAGGGCTGCACGATTAATCGAATGTGATTGTCATGCGTATCTTGTCAGTAAAGCCGGTTCTGTGAATAGTAGTGAATCTCCAGCACATGTCTTCAGATGGAACAGCATTCACTACACAGAGCCGTAGTTCACTGACAAGCTACGCAAAATCGCGTTCATAATCGCAGACGATTTAATCGTGCGATTATGAAATCGAATAAATCGTTCAGCGATTATGAAAGCTGTTTGCGTAGCTTGTCAGTAAACTACGGCTGTATGCAGTAAATGCTGCTCCACCTGAAAGCACGTGAAAATACCACATTTAATAAAGTTTTTACTCCAAACTCACTTCATAACGTCAGTCGAGTGTTTGAAATAAATCCTTCTGTGATCTCAGCTGTTTTCCTTCAGAGATGATGTGGCTTCTTACACAGAATAAGGCATGCAACATATTTCATAGTATTCTAAGCAGTGATAAAGGCTATGTCGATTAGC
>NW_015554119.1:1374715-1385987 GCF_001515605.1 Sinocyclocheilus anshuiensis | reverse complement strand
ACAACTTACTTACACATAGTAAGAAATGGTTATAAAAACTGAAACAGAAGTGAAACAAGTAATAGGAAAGAGGAGAAATAAAAAGTGATTCTTATCCTTTGCCGGTGTCCCTGCCCGGTGGAGTCGCACGGTAGAGTCGATGGTCTTTACACTCTTCGGTCTTACCACGAGGAGGCCGTCACGCGACCGCTGTTGCGGTAAACTAAGCTTTTTTATACACGTCTAACAAAATACTAAATTAATTCAGCTGGACACACTTTCCTTATTTTTTCCGCAACAAATGGCCAAGCAAGCGCAGACACTGACAAGATACGCGATACAGAACGAGACCAAACGCGATATCAGCACGTCTCTACACAGTAAACAAAACAAGCATTTCCTAGCAACGACAGCTGCACTAAACACTAATGAGACAAGTAAATACACTTACGAGCTGCTTTTAACTTCCCCTGATAAAGACTGCTTCTCTCAAAGACTACTTCTTTACACTGTTTTCTGCTGGCGCTTGAACACACTTTCCTTATTTTCTCCGCAACAAATGGCTAAGCAAGCGCAGACACTGACAAGATACGCGATACAGAACGAGACCAAACGCAATTTTTTGAATTTTCTGAAATTTTTTTTTTTTATTATTCATTTTGAGAACTTTTTGTACAACGTTTTTGTTTTTGTAATTTATTTTTGTTTTTGTCATTTATTTACAATATATGTAAAAAGGGTATTAATGGGTTTTTCAATGGCTGACATGCAAAATTTACACACATCAAACTATATATTTTATATACAATATATACTACACATATTGCAAATAAATAAATAAATGAAATTAAAAAAGATATATATTAAATGGACATAAATAAAAATAAATTACCAAAACAAAAACATTGTACAAAAAGTTCTCAAAATTAATAAAAAAATTTAAAAATTCAGACCTCCCTGGTTTTGCATTCTGAAACATCAATTTCTTCCTTCTAGAGCATTTTAACTAAAGAGTTTCTGATGGGTCAGGACAGAAAAAAAAGAAAGAGAAAGTGTGTAATGCGAAATGTCAGAGACTCAACAAAAACTCAAAACATGACTGAGGGAGTAAAAAGCCTGCAGCTGTCGGAAGAGATGAACTCGAGTGCTCAGGTTGATGCAAGGACTGCTGACGGGATATAAGCAGAGATGACTGTCACAAATTATGTATAATGTTTAAGCAGGGTGCTGAAGTCCACTGCAGTGAATTTACCAACTGCGGATGAGTAACTAATCCCAACAAACACACAACATGCTGACAAATGCGTCACACTTCTCAATCGGAGAGGAAGAAATGCAAAAAAAAAATGCAAATGGCAATTTGTGAGCCATCAAAGCTGAGAGGAGATGGCAAACTGACAACTGATTCAGAAAATTGCTGTTTACAGCAGTTCAGTGAGGAGGAATAGATTGGACGTTACTATGGTCCATCGCAAGGGTCCGCAGAACGGCGTCTGCATCTTTGGCTGCAAGAGGGAGGGGTGGTTGCTATGGAAACAATCAACATTCAGGAATGTGAAGGAAAGGGCCAGTGAAGGAAAAGTGACTTGCTATACAATTTATGAGATGTTCGGATGAGGGTTTACGTCTCGTTTCATAACGTCTTCAGTCAGAACATGTTCAAACTGAACATAATCGCATGCCGTCTGATCAGGGTATAATTACTGACCTTGCACGGCCTCTGATGACACGTGGGTCACTAACTTGATATACTGCAAATTTTCGAGTCAACTATCAAATGAAAGGGTTCAGCCCATATAGGAGAGACATTAGATGAAAGAACGCAGGGGAAAAAACGACATGCATACAATCACATGCATATACACCATTATATGTACCTCTTAAAATATCATGAAAAACAAACTCTAATCTTTTTAAATGGGTGGTTATTATTGTCAAGACAACTATACTGTATAAGAGCCAGTGTTGTTAGCGGTAACTAAAGTATTAAAAAAAAAGAAAAAACTTTTTTGGTAATTGAAAAATAAAATAAAATAAAATAAAATAAAAAGCTGAAATTTAAGAAATAAAATTCAAGTCACCAAGGCAACATTAAGTTTAAGTACTAGAATTATTAAAACAAAAATAAAAATAAATTAAAACTAAATATAAATATTTTTAAACAATGATAATAAAAAAATACATAAAATCATAAAAAATATGATAAATTTAAAGGGAACAACGATGCTAAATAATAATAAATGCTATAATAGTGCAAAAAAATACTCAAATAACACTGATAACAGCGCCAAAAAATAATATAGCAAAGATTACTACATTTTTAAGAATATGCAGAGTAGTTAGTGTTGAAGGTGTTTGCCAAGGTATTGCAATGCGGTTGTTAATGAGTGCTTTTTGCTTTTGAGCACATCACTACACTAAAATTTAGTGCATTTAGTGCATTGCTATTCTGTTGGTTTGGGGTGTGGGGTGGTTGCTGGGCATTGCTAACATTTAGTACATTGCTATGCAGTTGTTAACAATCCTAATAGTTGTGCCTGGCTTAGCAAAGAACACTAAATATTCTGAACGCGTTCACCAGGAACATTGTCCCTCAAATCTATTTCAAATTGCTTGTCCGTGTTTCTGTCACAAATGTCTCTCTCTCTCTCTCTCTCCCAGTCTCCCCAAAGCCGTGCTTAATATTTCAGGGACAAGGGTGCTTTTAGCAAGGGCCTGAAATTGAGAAAGAGGTTGTTTAGTGAGGCGCGGGCGTGTGTGTGTGTGTTTATATGTTGGCCATGAGTGTGTAGCTTGAGTATGTGTGTTAGTAGGGATTGTAAAGGTTGTGAGTTAGGGCTGCACGATTAATCGAATGTGATTGTCATGCGTATCTTGTCAGTAAAGCCGGTTCTGTGAATAGTAGTGAATCTCCAGCACATGTCTTCAGATGGAACAGCATTCACTACACAGAGCCGTAGTTCACTGACAAGCTACGCAAAATCGCGTTCATAATCGCAGACGATTTAATCGTGCGATTATGAAATCGAATAAATCGTTCAGCGATTATGAAAGCTGTTTGCGTAGCTTGTCAGTAAACTACGGCTGTATGCAGTAAATGCTGCTCCACCTGAAAGCACGTGAAAATACCACATTTAATAAAGTTTTTACTCCAAACTCACTTCATAACGTCAGTCGAGTGTTTGAAATAAATCCTTCTGTGATCTCAGCTGTTTTCCTTCAGAGATGATGTGGCTTCTTACACAGAATAAGGCATGCAACATATTTCATAGTATTCTAAGCAGTGATAAAGGCTATGTCGATTAGCATTGCATTATTATATACTTTATTATAATAAAAATTATAATAAAACGAACTCAGATAAACCATATATTGTCTTAGTCGTGTGTTTATTAGTCACGTTGAATTAATGAAAGCAGTTAAATCTTCTGTTTATTCAGCAACCGCTATTGGGATTTCCTGGGTTTCTTCTGCGTGAGTATTTGGAGTTTCAGCGCGAGAGCGCCCTCTGGCCTTCGGATGGAGATTTACTGTTGATCACAGAACCGTGCTACACTGAAAGACGCATGACAATCGCAGCTAATGCCTAATCGCGATTTATCACCTTTACGATTTAATTTTGATTAATCATGCAGCCCTATTGAGAGTCTGTTGGTTTAAAGCTGTATGAGAGTGAGATTAGCTCAGGGCCACAGAGACCAGAGGGGCCACGGTTTTCATTCAGTCCAAAGGGTCTGAACACACTTCGATTCACACAAACGCACAAACTTTAAGCCCATTTACATGACTGCATGAGTGAATGTCTCAAAGCATGTCTGGATAACATTAGACCACAACATTTTATTTTTATACATTTTATATCTATACATTTCTATATTTATTTTATATATTTTCTATATAATTAATAATAATAATCTTTTTTTTTTTTGTTATGTACCCAGGTCACAATTTGCACCAAAAGCAAAAGAAAAAATAAGAAATTACATTTTACACAAAGAAAATAATTGCTACTCTTTGGACTATTGATTTACTTGCATTGTGACATTAATTTTAATAATAGAGACATTAAGCATATTTCCCCCCTATTTTCTCAGAAAAATCTCATATTTAATATATATTGCATATTCTTACTTTAAAAAAAAAAAAAAAACTTTTTTTTTGTATTTTGTATTAAACAATATATTTTACACAATAAAAATATATTAAATAATGAATTCATATACACACAGAGTTTCCTGCAGGTAAAGCCTCGCCAGGTCACTTAGACACATCCATTCACAAAATGTGCTACTAACTTCTAAATAAAACTAAATTAACACCACAGACATCACAGCGGAGATGAAAATGAATTTCTGTGTTGCAATTTACACCTTTCATCCGGTGAGAATTTCTCAAGTGCGTTCGCCAGCTCTCTAAATGAAGCTCTTTATTTGGCATTCTTGATTTGTCTTCACAAACGTCGTCAAAAATAGCAGCCGATCACATACCTCAAATAGCTTATTTCACACTGCTCCGTGCAGACAACACAACCCCTGCTGACATGTGAGCTCTGGCAAATTAAACTTCACAAAATACTAATTAGCCGACAACATCACTTTCTTTTCCTCACCGTTTCTCTCAGTCTGTTCTGCTACTTCTAAACTTGGTGAAAAAAATGTTGTACAGTGAGGTAAGGGACAGTTTGTTCTTAAAAACAACATGAAACTGCATTCGCAACACATTTAACTTGAGTAACGGCACATACTTCTGACTGAAAACAAATATTCAAGAGGGGAATAATGTAGAACGGCTTGTTTTTATCCACTGAAATTTGATTGGATATTAGTGATGACAGGGTTTGAGATTTTTCTTGTCCCCCACACTCACTTGGTTACATCAGCAGAAAAGTCAACAGACTTTCAGAAAAAAATACACTTTTTAAAGAATTAGATGCAAAAATCAAATATGTTTGTAGTCATAGCTATTAGATACACCATCGTTCAAAAGTTTGCGGTCGATATGATTTTTTTTTAATGTTTTTTAAATTAGTCTCCTTTGTTCAACAAGGCTGTGTCTATTTGATCAAATTCACAGTAAAACAGTAATATTATAGTATATACTATTTAATAGTAATATTAAAAATATATTTTATTCCTGTGATGCAAAGCTGAATTTTCAGCATCATTACTCCAGTCTTCAGTGTCACATGATCCTTCAGAAATCATTCTAATATGCTGATTTGCTGCTCAACAAACATTTCTTTTTATTAACGATGTTGAAAACAGTTGTGCTGCTTCATATTTTTGTGAAAACTGTGATACATTTTTTTCAGGATTCTTTGATGAATAGAAAGTTTCAAAGAACAGCATTTATTTGAAATAGATTTGTTTGTAGCATTATAAAATGTTAGTGTCATTTCTGATTAATGCATTCTTGTTGAATAAGTGTTAATTTTTTTTTTTTTTTAAATCATACTGACCCCAAACTTTTGAATATTAGTGTTCATTTAAAAATAAATAAATAAACAAACTATTAAAACCAACAATGGCACTTCACTTAAGTAAAAACCTTTTTAATTATTACCCAATTTAAATGATCAAAAATGTAATGGTGTATCGGTCAAAGCTGCTGAATATAGTTATCAAACAAATATTTTTCTTTAATTTATGCAAAGTTTATCAATATCTAAAAACGAACAATTAGTTCCGTACTAGCTAGTCTGCAAGCTGCAAGATATAACAGCTAATATAATATTTAATTTGGTCTCTTGCCATCTTATTTTGTACCTTATTCACGGAAAGTGCATTTCAGAAGTAGCACAGAAAAGTCTTATTTAGTCACAAACAGTTAAAATAAAATATTAAATTAAATTAAAAAACAGGTATTTCATTCATGAAAAAAGATGAGCAAGAAAAAAATACACACACTCAAACTTTTATTTTCTTTCTAGGGTTATCTATAACCTCATCTTTCCATTTCTCTATTGTTTTCTCTTCCATCTAGATTCTAGAAGCATGAATCTGCCACATCTGTAAATATGTTTCTCCACCTCTTTCTCTCTGTCTGCATTAAATACTTCATAACACAAGCATCCACCTGTTATCTGTAGGCAGAGCACTTGTTCATTACAAAGCTCTGCCTTGAATAAAACATCCCCATCTTTTCTTCTAACGTCATTCTGACAGAACTTGAAAAAGACGGTACCCCTCATGTGCTAACTTAAAAGAAACTCTGTGAATCTCCTGCTCTATTATCCAGTCAAGAGTCCAGATTGCCACTGATCAATGTCAAGCAGATGCGTTTAAATCAGACGCCTCCGTTCTGTAAAGTGTCTTTGTGTTGAGGGCGTTTCGAACAACTGCTGCTAACAGGAAATCATTAGTCATTATACAGTAGAGTATAACGGGGCGGACCGATCTGACTCTACTGTCTGTTCTTTTGCTTTTGCACAGATGCTTTCAGCGATAAAATCAAGAGGCGCGACAGGAGACTGACTGAAACTGTCACTCCTCACTTCAGCTCTCAGATGGCACACAGATTTAATTCAGGTGTGTGTGTGTGTGTGTGTGTGTGTGTGTGTGTGTGTGTGAGAGAGGTAGACAGGATTACAGCACACCTCTGTGGGGACAGGATGCTGTGAAGTGGACCATGGCTGAACAACAAAAAAACAACATCAACCTCTTTTCAAAGACACAGCGGCTTTCAGGAAAATCCAGGTAACACACCACACAGAGCCACATGCAAAAACACAAGCACATACATCCTTAACTTAACCAGTGATAGAGACAAACACTAACAAATAGTTACACTGCTAACCAAAACACATTTTCAGAAGCTCAGGTTTTTTCAAATTCTCAACAGTCTAGCTTGACTTTTTTGCATTTTTCCATCTCAAAAATATATCTAAATTACGACCTATGCTCTCAATGTCAAATGCAGAAATGTTCATTCATGCATTTATGACCTCAAGTTTATTATTGTAATGCTTTATTGGGCGGTTGCTCTGCGCGCTTAATAAACAAACTCCAGCTGGTCCAAAATGCAGCAGCTAGAGTTCTTACTAGAACCAGTAAGTACGACCATATTAGCCCAGTTCTGTCAACTCTGCAGTGGCTCCCTATTGAACAACGAATACATTTTAACATCTTGCTAATTACTTATAAAGACCTGAATGGTTTAACTCCTCAATACTTGAGCGAGCTCATATCGCATTATAGTCCTTCACGTCCGCTGCAATCTCAAAACTCTGGCCTTTTGATAATACCTAGAATATCAAAATCAACTTTCCTATTTAGCGCCCAACCTCTGGAACAATCTGTCTAGCGTTGTTCGGGAGGCAGACACACTCTGTCAGTTTAAATCTAGATTAAAGACCCATCTCTTTAACCTGGCATACACATAACACACTCTTACATTTCTATAATTCAAATCCGTCACAATTCAAATCCGTTAAAGGATTGTTAGGCTGCATTGATTAGGTCAACCGGAACCGGGAACACTTCCCATAACCCCCGATGTACTTGCTATATCGTAAGAAGAATGGCATCTATGCTAATATTAGTCTCTTTCATTCTTATTCCAAGGTCACTGTAGCCATACGGATCCAGTCTGTATCCAGATCAGATGGTGGATCTGCACCTGGAGACGACCTCTACAGCCCTGAACATCAGCGGAGACCAGGACAACTAGACGGCCATCGGCACAAGACCACGGGAACCAGACGAGTCCTCTGCACAATTTGATTTGTGTTGCAGCCTGGAATTAAATCATGCCATGCTGGTTTCATCCGGCCATATAAGAACTGGCCCCCCAACTGAGCCTGGTTTCTCCCAAGGTTTTTTTGCCATTTCTGTCACCGATGGAGTTTTGGTTCCTTGCCACTGTCGCCTTTGTCTTGCTTAGTTGCGGACACTTCATTTCTGGCAATATTGTCGGCTTGATTGCACAGACACCATTTGAAGAGAACTGAACTGGATAATGACATCACTAAATCAACAATGAACTGACTTTAACTGAAAAATTGACTGTTCACTATTGTCCTCCTACATTATCGACACACTATTTTCATGTGTAACACTGTAAAGCTGCTTTGACACAATCTGTATAGTATAAAGCGCTATACAAATAAAGGTGACTTGACTAGACTTAATAGAATTACAACAGATTATATTACAATATAAAAAAATATTTATATCATTTATATTCATTTATATTTAATCTATTTCATTATATTATGAGTGTGGTACAATTTAACATATATTGCCCTCTTACGGATCTGTAGTTTTAAGTTTTTATGAGTGACTCTATTAAGCAACAATTTTTTTTCAAAATAGTAACTTTACTGTAATTTAACTTTTTTTACATTGAACACCTTGGTGAACTGCACTTTAAACGTTGCTTCCCCAACCCTGCATTCAAAATTCACACACAGGCTTCTAAAGAAATAAAGAAAATAAGTCATTGTGCAAAGAGAGAGATGACCCTCTAAAAAAAAAATAGACTATGACTGAAAGTATAATATGACAATTCCATAAAATACAGGCCTGAAAATACAATAACAAGTCCTCACCGCAGCAGAATCAATCTACATAAACGCACTCTAGTGAACATTTTATCCTCACTGTCTCTTTCTTTTCATCTGTTATCTTTTAGATGAGTACCATCTGTCTGTCTTAATCTCTCTGGGTACATGATGGGTGTCTAAATGAGCTGACAGCATCTACTAGCTTGTCTGTTTTCTTTTGCCTGATCTGTGCATATTTCGTACAATGCGACCAAATACAAAAAAAGCATTGCAAGTAACACAGACCACAATGGAAATGTTTCAAGGGAACCCCAACAACCCTTACGAAATTTATCCATGGTTTTATTATAGTAAAAGTGCAGTAACCTTTTTTTTGGCATATTGATTACCATTTGTATAACCACAGTTGTACAAATACCATGGTTAAACTATGGTTAGTGCAGCAAAACCCTGATTAATTTGTGGTTACCATGGTTTTTTGGTTAATTATAACGCAGGGGAAGTTGTGAAAATTAGCTAGCCAGCTTACATAACGTTTCACAGTTACACTAATTATGTATTTGGTCAACTTATTTAGGCTAATGATAATCAAAAAGCTAATGAATCGTATGATCAGAATGTTAAAATGAACAAAAATCAAAATGAACTGCCTTTCAGAGCAGACATTGATAAACATGTCCCAGCCAGGTTCATCATTTGTTGCGTTTCCCTTAAACATTCCATTGAGGTCTGTGTATATTTACAGAGCGTTTCTGTATTTGGTCGTGTTGTGAGTATTTGCAGCGCATTTCTGTATTTGCTCATGTTGTATGTATTTGCAGCGCGTTTTTGTATTTGGTTGTGTTGTGAGTATTTGCAGCACGTGTCGTCGTCAAACTGATGAAGATGTTTTCTTAATTTGTTGGTGTTTTTTTCAGTTTGCATGTGTTTTTTCATGAGCTCTCTCGGCCACTGTATAAATGGGGCAAAAATGATTGAAAAAATGCCAAAAGAGCCCTAAAAGTCAAGAGGAGGTCAACTAAATGTGTAAAGTTTGAGGGCATTTGTGCATGCGCTCCATGTCTTACCCTGGTCTGAGAGGAAGTCCAGCATGGTCTGTAGTAGAAAAGAGAGATGTCTGACAGACAGTCCTGGGTTCCCCATACGACGAGACGCATAAACCAGCTCATGAAGCAACCGTAACTGTACTGCCGCCCACCCACGATGGGTCCCTACAAACAGAGAGGAGGAGAAATCATTTAAACACACACAAAACAACACTTTTGATGGATTTACTTCACATGAGCCTTTTGTGTTTCCACCTTCAGACTGTATTCTGATTTTTTTTCCCAGTGTATTCTTCACTCTTTTTTCTTTTTTTACCCTCTTGAAAGTTAATCGACTTTTCTTATATATATAAAAAAAGTCATAGCTTAGTTTTCCATTTTCACCAGGCTGTTTTTGTTCCTGTACCTTTAAGACTTCTTGACAACAATTGTCCATCAAACCCTTGTTCTTTACGTCCCCTTTAACTGATTAAATATAATGTGACAGAAGATCAAACTCAATCAGGTTTTGTTTGTACATACAGCATCTTTTTCTGCTCAAACTGTCAGAAAGGCATCATAAAATTTAGTCCTAAATTTCATCATTCAACAGCTGAGTTACAAAACTCATCCATCAGGCGACTCGCACGGCTGTCACATAAGAGAGAGAGAGTGAGGTGAAGCTGATCTGTGCTGCTCCTGAGGAATGTAGCAGCAGCTCTGGAATGATTGTGAGGATTTATCACTCCACACAGTTCTGCCGCTCACATGACCGTCTATTTCACACTCACCTTACTCTCAAATCATGGAAATCCACACTAAGCTTTACAGTAGAGAGTGTTTGTCTGCACACCAAACCAAAAGGAACCAAAGAACCTGCAGCAATTCTGCTGTCTGATGCTTTTTAATCATGAAACAGGAATTAAAAGTCTCCAAAAAACTGTTTGGAATTGAACGCTACAATACTACAAAAGTTTACATGCATTGGATTCATGGATAACCTACAGCAAATGTTAAAATGTGAAATATAGACACTATATCCCTTAATTCTATGTGCTAAAACAAGAAGAAATCATGATTCTTAACTTCCCCTTGTTCACTAAAAGTTTAAGACATATTTAGTTAAACATGCATTTAAAGTGTACATTTCTACATAAGGATGCAATTTGCTTAAAGGGGTCATATGATGTTGCTAAAAAGAACATTATGTTGTGTATTTGGTGTAATGCAATGTGGTTATTCGGTTTAAGGTTCAAAAAACACATTATTTTCCACATACTGTACATTATTGTTTCTCCTCTATGCCCCGCCTTTCTGAAACGCGTCGATTTTTACAAAGCTCATCGTTCTGAAAAGCGAGGTGTACACTGATTGGCCAGCTATTATTAACTTAATTTAACTTAAACTTAGTATTGGTAGGTTTAGGAGTAGATGTGGGGGAGGGGTTAGGATTAGGGGTGGGGTTGGGATTAGGCAATCAGGTAGCGACTTCGACGAGGGGGTGCATAATCTGGCAGGGGTGCAGAATTCAGCACAACACCGGAGCGACAACACCAATAAAACCCATTACAAACGAGGCATTTGTTGCATCCAGTGGGGACATAATTACGGATTATAATGACTTATACTGTCTTTTTACGCGTTGAGTTGCATCGCGCCGCGTAAACATAAAACCATGTCTGCATTTGTAATCGGAGAAATGACAAACAACAAGCACTACTCTACACTGCCCAAAAAACTCACTTTAAATATAAAAAATATAAAA
>NW_015554119.1:1361954-1373529 GCF_001515605.1 Sinocyclocheilus anshuiensis | reverse complement strand
CTTTGGGTTTGAGACTTTAGTCTTTGCAACTTTAGGGATCTTATCTATGCACGAACAGCTTGTAACACTCCAAAGAGCAAGGAAAATTTGAAATTGCATCATATGACCCCTTTAAATAAACATGCAATTTTATGCTGCCGTACATACAAAATTGCAGATACATCCTTTTTTGCATACCCCCATCCTAAATAGCAAAGGAGATAGGGATAAGTGTGACCCACATCAAAATAATGTAATGTAATAAAATAAAATAGCCCGAATTTGCCCTGGTTTTCGGGTTAATATTACACACAAGCCCTTACACTACAGAAAAGCATGTGATTGCTCTCTTTTAACTTTTTAGTTGTAGAAATATATGGAGTGCATGGTCAAAGCTCTCATGATGTTTTTTTTTTTTCTCCAAATGTGTGAATTTAAAAGTGAATAAAGAATTTTGCAAATGCAACCGTATGCAACAAACTGATTGGTCGTATCAATATGTAAAATGTATGTTGTAGTATGTCCCAAGTCTGTCCCAAAACACTTTCAACACATGACTCATGCACACAAACAGCAGAAGTTTTCAGTTTCATAAAACTACAAAAATACATATAAAATATAAATACATTTATACATGATTATTTATACTTTTTAAAATAATTTCCCCCCCATTTCTTTTTCTGAGGTGCCCTTTTCCTACACAAATTGTGCTTAGGGAGTGTTAGCTACATACAGTATGCTATTTTGAGATCCTGGTGCCATTGTTATGTTACTGAAAAATCCCCCCTCCCCCCAAAAAGGATAAAACTCTATGAAGACCAAATTCTGTCCAAATCTCAGTTGGTGGAATATTACATGTACATGCACAAGCTTTATTTCCCACACGTCTCCTCCTGGAAGCAAATATAAAAGGATAAAAAGCAAACCATTTTATTATACATAACCTTATCTGCAAATAATTTCCAAAAGCATTTTGTATCCAGACACCCATTAGCAGATACTACAGCATATCAGCAACATCAGAAACATATTAAGCGACGATACAGGCTGTAAACATCGTCTGTGCGGATTAAGAAAGATAAAAAAAGAAAGAAAAAAAAAGTCTGGCATAATCAGATCATTAATATATCCTCTGTAAAAAAAAAAATACATGCAGCATGTATAAGCTCACTGTTACCTTGACATCCAAGTGGGATCTTATTTGTTAATTAGTTTAATATTAATAACAGTTAATTTAGTACAATTAATAAATTTAAATATATTAAATATATTAAATGTATTATTAAATATATGAATAATATAATATATGCAATATATTACAGTTCAAATTAAATTAAAACATAAAATATAAAAATTATAAAATATATCTGATCCATGCATGAGGAAGCAAAGTACTCCGATTTTGAAAAATTCAATACATTACCAGTAAAAGCATGCACTTTCAATACCGATTTTCAGAATACTCAACATTCATTCACAACACATCACCCCATAAAAATGTCACTATTTACAACAGCTGCTGCACATTTAGCTGCCATTTATTAAAAACAGCCACTTCACTCCCTCTTCAACTAGAAATAATACATCGCTCTGTAGTTCAGGGATCATAATGCGAACAGGCCGCTGAGTCTCCAGGAAGTGTTTTAAAGTTCTCCAGGGTCTGCTGCAGTTCTGTGTTCAGTCTTTGTGTTTTCACTGGACTTTCTAAATCCCTGTGCACAATGGTTGAGCTAAATGCAATCAATCAGAGGTTGATGATATATTCGCTCTCTCTGTGCGTAAAGAGAGCTGAGATCGAGAACTCCCAGGCCAATTAAAAACCCATTTTCTCTTCTCTCTCTGCACTCCATGGTGTCTCTATTGACCCAAGCCCTCTTCTCTCTTTCACATAAAGCTTCAGTAAGCCAGGATCACCCTTCAGCTCCAGCGGACACACGCGAGGGGTCTCCATCACCTCCTGCTCTCAATGGCATCACCCATTCAATACAAAAAGCACATTAAATATGTTTCGTCTGACATAATATAGAATGAAGATGTAAGAAGAGTAAATATATCTAAATGATGGAACGGCTGGGTCTGCATTGAGACAGCACTCATAAATCTTACTTCAAGTCCATGTGAAATCAAAAATGACTATTTATTTTCTTCATAAATGTCATTTGTCTTATTGTGCCTGACTCATCAGTGCACATTATTCAAATCTTTTATCAAAATGTAATAACACTTTCTGCCTTTGAACTAATGACTTTGCTGACAGAATCAACAATGTGTGGCAACTGGCAGGAGAAAAAAAAAAATTAACTAACTAACTGACCAAGCAGGACTGTGAAAAACTCAGTGTCACGATGCCTGAGTGCTGTGGGTGGTTGCCAAGGTGTTGCTACGCATTTGCTAAAGGCTGGAATACACTACATGACTTTTAAAATCGGAACAGATTTTTAAAAACACCAGGCATCATACACTTACCGACTTTGTAAATAGTGACAAAGGAAAACTGGCCATCATACACTAAATGACTGAGGATCACACACTACCAGACTTTCAAGTTGTTCCGATCACAACAAACTCAGGCAGAAACGTGCGCCTTGTTGCTAGGAGACGCGTGACAAATAAAAACAACATGTGTTCTAAAATCAGCTGAAAATAGCAAACATGTTTGATATCCTCCAACTGGATGGAATCATAGTCTGAGACCATCATACACTACGCAATTTTCTATGGAATCTGTCAGCTCAAATCTGCAGACTGACTCTGACTTTCAGCAACAAGCTTCAACTTCTCCAGATAGTAAATCGGCAGAAAATCGGGGAAAAAATCATGTAGTGTATTCCAGGCTTAAGGCATTCTAAATGTTTTTTACAGCATTACTATGCTGTTGCCAGGGGTGGCTGTCAAGGAGTTGCTATGCACTTGCTAAGGTGTTCTAAATGGTTTTTAGAGCATTACAATACCGTTGTCAGGGGTGGTTGCTAAGGTGTTGCTATGCACTTGCTAAGATGCTCTAAATTATTTTTAGAGCATTGTTATGTGGTTACTATGCACTTGTTTAGGTGGTGTCAATTATCTTTAGAGCATTGCTATGCGGTTGATAGGGGTTTCTGGTGGGTGCTAAGGTGTTGCTATGCACTTGTTAAGGTGTTCTAAATGGTTTTTAAGAACATGGCTATACAGCTGCCAGGGGTTTCTGGGTGGTTTTCCAAGCTCTTCTAAATAGATTTTAGAGCATTTCTATGTGATAGCCAGTTTCTGGGTGGTTGTTTGCTAAGTGGTTAGCAATTCTCTGGAATATTCTGGTCTCTAGACATGATGACTCACTACTCTTTTCTCTTATTTTAGCGTCCACAAAGTGAAAATTACTCAACAAACCACACAATTTGGGCCATCATACTGCACCAAAATAAAACAATTAGTTATATATTATTATGTAGTATTATATATTACACACCCTTAGACTAAATATTCTATTTCACTCTGGAATGCGTCACATTATGGAGTTTAAATGTGTTGCAAAAGCCATTTTATGTCATCTTTAAAGAATATTAATGATTTTCTCTTTCAAATTCACAGGATTCTGAACGATATAGGCAGACCCTCAGGCTGCATCTAAAGCTAAACGTCTTTATTATTCCATGCATGTGAGAGTCGGGCAGAAGATTGAGAGGATTTCATATTAAAGAGAATATAGTTAAGGACCCTAAAGTGATGCAGCTCAGAGTCTGACATCACAGCTCAGGGTCAGTTCTCTCCGCGCTGTTTTTTTTTCCAACACAAAGACTAGACGAAATATATATCACCCCTGAGAAGAGCCCTTCAAAACCCACAACGCTGTTCTGTAAGCATACAAAGAGGGACAAGGTTACTTCAATGCTGTCTGGGCAGATTACAAATCAACCAATGGCTGTTTATGAGTCTGAGGTATTTAAAGAAAAATGAGCAATTCAAATTATTCATATTCTGCTCTTGTATTGCGAAAGACGCCAGTAAACATAGGTAAAACGGGTCGAGAGGACAACCATGAAATAAAACAAAGTAATAGCATCACTCGCATCATAATGCATGCAGGCCGCTTTTCTATTCCAGACTCGCATGCACATTACTTCTTTGTTTATTGTCAACAGGAGTCTATCTAAATAGGCCGGAGGACATGGAGGAGGATAATGCCTTTCAACCAGGCAAAATAGATATTCAACCTTATTCACTCCTCCTGACGTCTGGTCGACTGATATGGGTTTTTGACTGATGGTGCTACAGATATGTACAGAGCAGGATGAGCAAAACTAGACAGAATAAAACATGTCATTTTGTCTTGATCATGAGATAACTTGTTTCCTTGTAATTTTGTAATGATTTTTACCGAAAAAAGTCTTAGTCTCATTTAAGAAGTGCCTAATTGTAATTAAATACAGGGCCAAATGAATATAAACATTATAAATATGTAAAAAAAAAAAAAAAAGAGAATTAATATAATCATTACTTTATAATTTGGAGTCTGACTGCTCTTATTATCCATTATATTATCTGCATATTATTTCTAAAAATGTCAGGAAAAATTAGAAAATAACTTTACTTAAGTCGGGATCATGAAAAGATAAATAATAAGGCTTTCATACTAAAACTGTTAAAATTCATTTTCGTAAATTGAAATAAAGCTGAAATACAGTTTATAAATATAGGCTGAAATATAAATATTACATGAAGAGCTTTAAAAAAATTGTTGCCTTGGCAATTAATTGAAAATATCCAATTAAAAATATTAATAAATACTATAATAGTATATAAATAATAATTAAGTAACACTGCTTCAGTACTTGTGTTGTTGGACAGGCACAATTTTCTTCAGTCTATCCAGACATAAACAATCACATCAACTACAACAAGGCCAAGAAGAAATGTATATGCTTTCACAATGTAGTGCATTCAGTTACAAAAATAAACGTTTCATTTTAGTTCACTATATAACACCTTTCTATAAAAAATCAAGGCCACTTTAAAAAAGCACAAAAAAAAGTGCATTCAGTAACGTTGGAAAGTGTTTCTGCCAGTGGTGGTACTTCAGACACGCTGTCCTTCAAATGATCAGTAAAATCGAACAAACAATGACTCTGAATGACTATTTTTGTTAAAGTCCCAACTAGATTTGAATTATGCATAAATTCACCCGTAGGAAAGTCTCCATTTACTGACAAACGAGAACACTTGTACGCCAACCAGTCTTTAGAAACCACACAGAACATAGAAAAGCATTTGTAATATGGCTTAACAGCCTTGTGTAATCTCGGGTTACCTTTGCTGAAGTCTTTGGGGTCTAGAGAGAGGCTGTATCCCGGCAGGGTCTCCAGCAGGAGTTTGTAACAGGCCTTCCAGCCCGGTTCAGGGATGGTGGGCGCCACACACTGCATGGCCGCAACGCGTTTGAAGAACGCTGATTTCCGATGGAAGCCGATGAGCTCGTAGAGCTCTGACAGCACACTGTAACGCTGGATTTTCTCCTCTTCTGACAGCTGAACACACAGACAAACGTTCAAAGACCCTTCCTGATTAAGCATCTTTGAAAACAGACTTGTTGCAAGTGATCACCTGGCCTAGATTGATGTAAACAGCATTCTGCAGGAATTCAGAAGCCTCCATGGCTCGTTTCTGAATGGCCAACACTCTGACAGCCTTAATACAGGTCTCCAGCTCAATCACTCCTGCGCTCTTATACTGAAAGACAGACAACAAGATTTTAATTTTTATATGAGTTATGAGCTGTCAACTTAAAGTGTTAATTTAGTGCATTCATTATTTATATTTAATTTAAAATAAATGAATGCAATTAATCATGGCCAGGCCCACACATATATCTATCTGAGAAATTCAAGCTTATTTTTTTAAATAAATATATTTTAATAATTTTTTTTATTTACTATTTAAAAAACAATATTTCATTATTAAATATGTTTTAATGCACAAAGGTTTTGTGTATATGTATATAAATAGTCAGATCATGCTAACATTTCAATCATGCTGCTATACGTTTTGTCTTTTTTACAAGTTAAACTATAATAACAGATTGTGAGAATTGCACCTTGAGGCCATAAATTATACAAAAAAAAAATAATTGCAATATTGAAGTTCACTGACAAAAATAGAAAGCAAGAAAAAAAAATAGAGGGTCAGACAAAGGTCATGCTGTACGTACAACTTGCTTGCGCTTCTGTTCAGAAGCTATTTTATTTCATTTTAATTCATTTTTATTTTATTTTATTTTTTAATTGTATTAAATTTATTAATTATTTTAGTTTAGTTTGTAAACTTTTAATAATAACTTAAAATAATAAAAATCACAATATTCAATTACATTTACTATTAAAAAAATGTTCATACAATAATAAATAAGGTTTTGAAAACAGATTTCCATTAAGGCGTCTAAATGGCCAGATCGTGCTGACATTTCAGTCATGCTGCTATACATTTTTTGTCTTATTTACAAGTTAAAATAAAATTTCAGACTGTGAAAATTGGCCTCTGAGACCATAAAGATAATAACTTGCAATATTGAAGCTCACTGAAAATTTAAAGAAAAGATCTGAGGGTCAGTGAAAGGTCATGCTGTACGTCTATCTCATATGTGCCTCTGTTCAGGATGTCATCATATCTGAAAATCAAAACTCAGCAGTGGACAGTGGCACAAAGTGCTCTGTTCGAGTCTTTGAATTTACAAGGCTGCAGTGTCCTCTGCTGGCTGCTGGCAGAACAGCTGATGTGGCAAGACATGAGCAGTTGGAGATCAACCAGACGAACAGAGACTGAATGAGCAGCTCCATTCACAAGACTGGGGTCAAATACTTTACATGAGCCTCATTCAAGACGAGGAACAGTGAGTTTAAAATGCACCACACAAAAATATTTTTAATGCCAGAATTTAGACCATCTCTAGGGGCTACTTGCTGCGAGATGCACATCAGCAGAGGCATTGTGGGTAAAACACCTACTTAAAAATGAACCGGCCCTGTTTGCCATCTAAGAGTAAGAGTTGATGAATAATGAAATAGAACTTTGAGTGTTTAATAAAACAATAAGCCACGAGAAGCTGCATGTTAAAGTGGTTTTAACGCAGTTAAAAAGGGCTGTTAGGCACGAAGCAGTGTGTGCTTAAAACTCCCTTAATTGGAGTAAAATTGCTATAACACAAGGCTTTGGTAGATTATTATTTTTAAAAAGGCTAGATACCCACATTCAATAAATAATTATATTTTTAATATTAAACGATTTTGCTAAGGCTGTTTTACAACTGCTTTAAATGTACCTCATTAAATCAGATTTTAAAGCTGACACTCTGTTTATAACACTCTGTTGTATGAATCTGCAGTTTGCTAAAAAGTGACAGTAAAGACATTGATAGTTTTATAAAATACTTGCACTACAAATAAATGTTGTTCTTTAGAACTTTCTACTTATCAAAGAATATTGAAAAAATATTTCTGTAAAAAATTAAGACGCAAAACTGTTTTCAACACTGATAATAAGAAAAAGGAATGTTTCAGAAAATCAGCATATTAGAATGATTTCTGAAGGATCATGTGACACTGAAGACTGGAGTAATGATGCTGAAAATTTACCTTTGCATCACAGGAATAAAACATTTTTCATTATTTTAAAATAGAAAATCTTTTAAAGATTTAAACATTTTAAATTGCAATACTATTTCACAATATTACGGTTTTATTTTAATACATTCATTTTTAAATAATTGCAGCACTGTTAAACATCAGGATTAGTATAGTTAACTAAAACTAAAAACAAAACTAAAACCATAAAAAAATAAATTGTTGAAGTAAACTAAATGTTAACTGAAAAAAAAAATAATAAAATAAAACTTATTTCAGCTAGTTTTTAATTTGTCAATTAATTTAGTTTAACTTGATGTACTAAACTTGATGTTAAACTTAAAAACTATATACACATATTTAAAAAAAATAAAAAAATACTAAAAATGACAAAACATGCAACAAAATTACTAAAACTTTAACTGAAATTTAAATGAAAACAGAAAATATAAAACCGATTCAAAATATTAAAGGGATAGTTCACCCAAAACTGCATCGTGGTACTCTCGTGAACGCACATCGAAGACTGACACGGACGAGAATTGTTGAATAAATTCATTCAAAGTCATTATTTTTGTTTTCTTTGCACACAAGAAGTCTTCTCATAGCTTCATAAAATTAAGGCTGAACCTCAGATGTCACATGGACTATTTTAACAATGCCCTTACTACCTTTCTGGGCCTTGTGTTGCTGTCTATGCAGGGTCAGAAAGCTCTCGGATTTCATCAAAAATATCTTAATTGGTGTTCTGAAGATGAACGAAGGTCTTACAGGTTTAGAATGACATGAGGGTGAGTAACTAATGACAATTTTTATTTTTGGGTGAACTATCCCTTTAATAAAAAAAAAGAGGTTAAAGATACTATAATAGGATCTCAAAATTGATCATCCACAGCTGAGAACATCATCTCAGCCAGAGCAGAGTTTAGAGATCCTGTCTAAACTCACATCTGTGTGCGTGAAGTTACCTTGCCGTAGTTAGAGATGGCCTCTTTGTATTTCTCGATGATGTCCTCCTGACTCAGACAGTTCTTGGCACGGCCGATCTCAGTGCTTGTGTCTGCACTGATGCCATTGGTCGTCAGAGCACCTGGACAGGAAGACAAGAGAAGGAACTATGATAAATGCACAATGAAAAATTAAGAAAACAAAGACAAAGAAACAAAGCCAGTTCTGTACTCTGCATGCCACTGTAACACTTCCATTCACGTTACCTTATTTTCAAACATTATAAAGCCTACAGTCCATAATAATATTAAAGATTTTTGCATTATGCCGCTCTGAGATATAAGATGCTGCAAATGAGTTCATTTGTCTGATGCAAGACCTGGAACTCAACAAGCAATCTCTTGAATTAAATATGAAAGTCATCAAGAAACATATTTAGAGGAATGAGAAAAATAATTACACACTCAGGATGTTTATTAAAGAAACAAGAGAACAAATTTACCCTATTTACTTTATTAATCCTTGTCCCTGGTCACACTGGGAACGATTCATCTGTGCATAATCTTTTATTAAACTTTAATAACCTCCTGGAATGGCTTTTCATAAATCTAATTCATAAACTGCACATTGGAAATATGTATGTTGGGCCAAGAACTGTTGGTTTTACCTGGCCAACCGCATTAAAGAAATGAGAAATCAATTAAAAACAATTAAATCTTTTTATTTTATTATGTAAACTGAATCTCTTATCTTTAACGAGTCAGCATATGATCAGATAACTTTGAAATACAAATGGCAGCAAAACACTGACAAAACGTTGTAAAGTTGTAGCGTAAACTACAAGTCCTACAAGTCCTATTGCATAAGGTCTAAACTAAATCTCTATGTCAAAACCATTAGTTACTAATAAATTATGGCTAAGTATTATCATCAAAAACACAAACTAATCTGTTCAGTAAAAATCTGTACAACAGATTTGTATAATGGATGTTTGGTGAATCAGTCCTTAACCTGATAGCTACTGCAAAAATCAGGAAGAAAACACACAAATATCCCATCTAATGATTGCAAAAGTGTCAGCTGGAATCAAAAGTAAGGATTCAAATCCATGCACCGAAATCACTGTAGATATTTTCATTGCTGTCAGATCAGAAACACAAAAGGCCACCCAAACACCTGCACACATGCACAAGCACAACAAAGTAACTAAAACTATGTCACAAGTGCACAAACGGGCAGGAATAAGAGCCATATATTGAGCTACACATGTGCTTTACTGTACCTGGATCAATGAGAACTTCTTGAGCGCCTGAAGACGGACAGATAAACAAACAAAGAGGGAGAGACAGAGAGATAGAACCTGGTTCACTCTTGGGCACAAGCAGTGAGCAGTGTTAGTACAGCACATATCAGGGCACAAAATGGTCTGTTATCATCCCGACATAGCTGAATCGTGATAGGATGTCAGTACAGCAGTGGGGATGAGCAGACATGCAGCAGGACTGAGAAATGATGGGCTCGTCAATTGAGTTATGTGGATTATTGTGATGTTTTTATCAGCTGTTTGGACTCTCATTCTGTCGGCACCCATTCACTGCAGAGAATCCACTGGTGAGCAAAGTGATGTAATGCTAACTTTCTCCAAATCTGTTCCCATGAACAAATAAATTCATCTCCATCTTGGATGGCCCGAGGGTGAATACATTTTCAGCAATACGTGTAATTTTTGTGAAATGTTGTATTTGGAAAGTCTCTATTTCTTGAAAATTTTGATTTGACAATTTGTTATGCACCAAAATGAACTTCATTTTAAGCGTGCAAATACTTTTTGAAACTAATGTAGATGTAAATCTGTAGCAAAAACCCCACTACAATGTATTAATTAGCAAATTAAACATGTACAGTGGATATAGAAAAGAATCACCCCCCCCCGTTTAAATTAATTACATTTTGTTGCTTAGCAGCCTGAAATGAAGACGGACACAGTTTTTGTTTTATCCAGCTGTATTAACTCAGTGCAACTTATAACATCCATGTGAAAGATATAACACCAACAAGTCAGAAACAAAAAAATAAAAAAACAGAATCACCGAGTTGGAAAAAAGATCCCCCCCTTGTCAGTATTTTGTTGAACCACCTTTTGCTTTAATTACAGCCTTCAGTCTGTTGGGATTTATCTCTGTCTCTACTAACTTTGCACATTTAGACTTTGCAATACTTGCCCACTCTTCTTTGCAGAACTGCTCAAGTTCACCTTTTTCTCCTTCAACCACTGCGTGTCAGTTTTGCTGTGTGCTTTGGGTCACTGTCATGTTGGAAGGTAAACCTTCTTTCCATTGACAACTTTCTGACAGAGGGCAACAGATTTTCCTCAAGAATTTGACTGCATTTTGTCCCATCCATTTTTCCTTCTATCCTGACAAGTGATCCAGTCCCTGCTGCAGAGAAACACCTCATAACAGGATATGACCTCCTCCATGCTTTACTGCAGGAATGCTGTTACATCTTTCTGGCAGAGGGCAGCAGAATTGCCTCAAGAATTTGACTGTATTTTGCCCCCTCCATTTTTCCTTCTAAGTGCCCCAGTCCCTGCTGCAGAGAAACACCACCATAACAGGATATTACCCCCTCCATGCTTTACTGCAGGAATGCTGTTATTTGGATGGTGAGCTGTATTGGATTTGCGTCAAACGTATCGTTTGATGTTGAGACCAAATAATTCAATTTTAGTCTCACCTGCCTTAGAATCTTAAGGTGCGTTTTGTCAAAGCTCGGTCGTGACTGCATGTGGTCTTTCTTGAGGAGTGGCTTTTTTCTTGAAACCCTCCCAAACAACCCACATTTGTGGAGAATTTGTGATATTGTTGTCACATGCACACAATGACCACTCTTTGTCATCAATTCCTGCAACTGCTTCAGAGTTTCTGAAGGCCTCTTGGTCACCTCTCTGACCAGTTTCCTTGGCTCTTTCATCCAGTTTGGATTGACGTCCTGATCCAGGGAGGGTCTGTGTTGTACCAAATACCTTCCACTTCTTAATAATAGACTTCACTGTGCTT
>NW_015554119.1:1359103-1361015 GCF_001515605.1 Sinocyclocheilus anshuiensis | reverse complement strand
CTCTGAGCAGTATCCTCCTGTCTCTTTCATCCAGTTTGGAGTGACGTCCTGATCCAGGGAGGGTCTGTGTTGTACCAAATACCTTCCACTTCTTAATAATAGACTTCACTGTGCTTCTAGGGATTGATAAAGCCTTTGAATGTTTTTGTATCCATCTCCTGACTTGTGCCCGTCCACAACTTTATCCCAGAGATCTTTTGACAGTGTCTTGCCACCCATAGTTGATTGTTTGCTTCAGTTGCACTACCAAGGACTGAAATGCTCCAGGAAAGCTCTTTTCATGCTGAGCTAATCAAAATGACCACAGCTGATCACAGTTGAAAGTCAAATGGCTTTGTGTGCCATTGAGAAGGTGATTAGCTACACCTGACTGAGTTAACAAGTCATTTTTAGAAGGAGGGTGATCTTTTTTCCAACTCAAAGTGATTCTGTTTTTTTATTATTTTTTTCTGACATGTTGGTGTTATATCTTTCATTTGGATGTATACAGCTGGATAAAACAAAAACTGTGTCCGTCTTCATTTCAGGCTGCAAAGCAACAAAATGTGATTATTTTAAAGGGGGGTGATTCTTTTCTATACCCACTGTAAATGAATGATATACTTATTTATTTATTTAGTTAAAATGAGTTAAAATTATTATTTATTTAAAAACGCAAAAGAAAACTGGAAAGAAAAAGAAAAATGAAAAAAAAAAACGAAAAGACAGAAGAAAGAAAGAAAGAAAGAAAGAAAGAAAGAAAGAAAGAAAGAAAGACCGTACCTACACCACAGTATATTAAATTTCAGAAGAAAAAAAAATTTTACAAAATAAATAAATAGATCAATTGAAAACTGACAATTTTCCTCTGTTCTAGAATGATCTCTGCTTTAGATCAGCATAACACACTGAGCAATAATCATGTGTCTGCTTTAGACTATATGCTTCTGTTGCTGTCTGTGGAGAAAAAGTGACAATTCACTCCTAACTTTGTTTCACTTAAGAAATAAAAATCAAATCAAGAGCAGTGAATTACATCAGACACATAATTTAAGAGACATCCAACTCTTTCACTTACACATTAATTCATGATGTAAATAAAAACATTATTTCAGTTTCCATAGGAGATCCTCACATTTCTTTCTTGAATGTATGTGAGTGTGGGGGGAAAAAAGCAAAGCTATACAGAAGATCTACAACAGAATTAAATATGAACTCCAGAATCTCTCAAGCCACTAAAATGAAAAGATGAAGAAAAAAAAAGTCATCTTGATATTTTTGGGGAAACCATTTGTTCAGACAAAAGGGATGCTATAGACATGTCTGACTGCACTGACCAGGTCTGTGTCTCTTTCCAGCATCGGCAGCAGAGGAGACGCCAGGTTTGCGGGCTCCGCTCTTCCCCGCAGTGCCTCCTGGGTAATGGAAGATGACAGACGCAGAACACAGCCCCTCCAAAGCAGCTGAGGAGCAACACACAAACCAGTTCACTGTTTCTATTCATCACTGGACAGTTGATCTGTCATGCAGGTTTTAAAGCAAGATACTTGGAGTTGAAGGGTTGGAGATTGTGATGAAAGTTGACAGGGTCTGTTAGCTTGCAGCACACGAGTTTAAAAATTGGATATAACTTTGCACCGGCATGCAAGTGATTTTATTACACCAGGGTTATTATAGTTAACTACAAACAAAAAAACTATTTATTTCAGTCTTTAACAATTTCAGTTTCATTTAGTTTAACTTGATGTACTAAAATAACTGAAATAAAAAATACAAAAAAACTATATAGACATACTATAATTAAAAACATGTATTTAAAATACAAAAATTTTAAACTTCAAATGAAAACGGAAAATATAAAAATAAAAATGTATATATATATATATATATATATATATGTGTGTGTGTGTGTGTGTGTGTGTATGTGTGTGTG
>NW_015554119.1:1345347-1359062 GCF_001515605.1 Sinocyclocheilus anshuiensis | reverse complement strand
GTGTGTGTGTGTGTGTTAACAGATGATTTTATTATTTTATTCACCTATTAACATTTCTGATTTTTATTTAAAGAACTAAAACTAAATATTAAATACAAAAACAACTATTAATTATATTAATTTAAAAAATATTAAAATCTATATAGCCATATTTACAAAAAACTAATACAAATAACAAAAACAACAAAAGTACTAAATCTTTAAAATTTAAATTTAAAAACTAAAAGCTTTTTCAAAATATTAATATAAACTATAGAAGAATTGTAATGATATTAAAATAACTGACTTGGGGTGAAAGTATCAATAAATCCCCAGCTTACCTCCCAGCCACAGGAAGTCATTGACAGACCGCAGCAGCTCTACAGCCATGTGATAATGTACAAGCGCGTCCTGCAGCATGCCTGCCTGGAGACACAGATCCCCGACGTGCTTCCTCATGCGGCCCTGACAGCGTTTCTTGTAGTGCCTGAGCAAGAGGAGCAGCAACAGGCGTCAGATAAATATTCAGCATTTATGCACAGAGCTTAATCGATGCAAGACACACTCGCAGCCAAGTGCAGGTGACGTCAGCCATATTTAATTCAAGTTATTTTTTATCAGCGGTGAATCGATGTCATCTCATTTGGCTCTCCTTATATGGAACACAAATATGCTGATGTGGTTTTGCATTAAGCTTGGTCTTCTGTCTTAGCCCAGGATTTACAGACAGAGAGAGGGAAGCTGGAGCTGAAGATACAGATGCATGAAGATGATGCACAGGCAAAACTGGGAGGGATTTTAACTAAAGGGCTCACAAAGTAACTTGATGTCAATCACTTGGGGATGAAGTAACTAAATACATTTTTAAAAATTAGGGATTTCTATTTTATAAACATGAGGAGGTAAAACTCTAGTGGAAGGACCCCTATAGATAGTAGATGGTGTGCAAGAGGGTCAAGTGTTATTCAAGCTAGAGCCAGACAAAACAGGAGAAATTTCTTCATGTTAAGACTTTCATAATTTTTCACTTTTACATAGAGATGATGTATCAGTAAACATATAATTACTTTAAATGATCAGCAGCAGTCTGATTAAAACAATATATATATTTTTTTTTTAAATACTTTTTGACAGATTACAAATAAACTAAACTATCATCTTGAAATCTTTCAATGCCATATTGGAGGGGGAAAAAAAATTATAATATTGACAATAACATCAAATACACACCAAATAAGTTTTTTTTTTTTATCAGCAAAAAAAAAAAAAATCACAGCTGCTACATTTAATAAATGTTAAAATACAATATCTTAAATTATTTGATATATATATATATAAAGAGAGAGAGAGAGAGAGAAATCTATATAAAATTCTATAATAGAAAAATAAAAAATAATAATAATATTTATAACATATACATAGATAATTATATTACTAAGATGATTATTTTAATAAATAATCAATTAGCCTAAATATTACATTTTAAAAATAAAAATATATTTAAAAATAGAATTAATATTATTGATTTATATTAATAAATATCATCTTTATAAACATATAATCTATATTTAATTTCCGATCAAGAACTTACATCTTGTAAAAGAGCACTCACAGCTAAACTCAGGGAGTGTTTTCTATAGACACATGGATGTCATATTCAAATTCATGCTGCGACCGTAGATGAGATGAGCATAAAGCTTTGCGAGCAATCACTCATGAATTACTGAATGACATCCATGCATTTCTGCACTTCAAACAGACAGAGATAGTGAATACGAAATGCAGTACACTTGATTAAACACTTGACCCTGTCAGGCACCAGGACTCAGAGAACCTTGCCCGTATTTCGAGACTTTTTAAACAGGGATTCAAAACATTCTCACCATAAAGGTGAAGTGTATCATTTATGCACAACAAAACAGAACTACAAAATAGGAATATCCACCATTAAGCAAACAGAAGTTCACCACTGGTTTTATCCTAAAGCGACAAGTCGGGCAGCTCAACAAAAAAAAAAATGACACACTTCACCTTTAAACAATCCTCTCAGATGATATGAGGAATCAAAGACACAAAATCGTTTTCCATTCCTGCACATTGACTTGCATTTCAAAAAGTCTGAACTTTCTACTCTAAACTGAGACACAAGAGAATCGAGGTCCAACCACTGTGTCACGGGGGAGGAAGAGGCTGATCAGGTAAGAATGAACTAAACCGGCTCACCTTTTCACACCCAATAATAAACTCACAGGACAGTATGAAAGAAAAGAAGAAAGACAAATAAAACGAGGCAAAACAAGAGAAGGGAAGGGAAGAAAAAACAACAACCATGAAAAACAAATGGCAAAACTCATGAAACAGGATTGAAGATCATGCACGGTTGATCATCAAGCAAAACATCATATTCTGTGACTCCTGCATTCAGTATTTACCAGTCAATTCAGACTTCATTTAAAATAAATTCCGATCAGCAGATGAGCTGCAAAGGGGTTCGTGAGATGAAAATAAAAGTGAATAACACCTTAAATAATCATTTTTAAAAAATGCTTATAACAATATATAAATACATAAAATACATCATTTGTTTTTATTCTTTTATATATTCATTTATTTGACTGTATTATAAATATATAAACATATTTTATTTGTTTACTTGCGTGCCATGTGACCATTGTTATATTAGAGAACTGTGTGCAAATGCTAATAATAATAGCTAAAAGCTATATAAAGCGAAACAAACAAACAAACAAGCTAATAATTAACTAAGTCACAAAAATGTAAAATAAATTAATTCAAAATAAAACACTTAAAACAAAAATATGTCAATATAAATAAATGTGTATATATATATATATATATATATATACTTAAATATATACAAATATATTTTATTTGTTTAGTTGCATGTGGTGTTGGTTAATGGCGACATGAATGATGCATGAATATGCTCATTTATTGTTCAATTATTACTATAAAACATTAAAATAAATCAATTCAAAATAACAGACTTAAATACATAAATCAAAATATTTTATTATTGAGATTTTATATATAAAATATATAAAAAATATTTATATATAACATCTCAGATGAAACTTCAAGTAAATATTTTAGGTCAAAGGGGTTCAGCTGACAAAAAAGTTTGGAAATCCATTGTCTAAATAAAAATAACGAAAAATAAAAAGACAAAAACTAAAATCAATCAATATAAATGCTACAAATAAATTTAGGCATCACAACATTATAATGCTCAGTATAAAAATACATATATTAAGAGATTTGCAAAAGATTACATTTAATAGTGGGAATAAATTAATAGCCTTTTTCAAAAATAACTTTAAGTTACAACTCTATGATAGTAAAGCTAATCTAAAATGTAAATATAGAGGAAAATAGCATGTTCGGGTCAATAACTGGTCAATATATCCAAATAATCAAACAATAAATGTAAAAAAAATATTTAATTTCAGCCGATAACCGATATAGTACCTCTATATTATGCATCCCTAATAGTGATGCTTGCCTTAGCAAGATAATAATGTTAACTGAAGTTTCATTCAGCCACACTTTTCTAGATATAAGCATATGGGTAATAGGTTTTCCAATAGACGATTATTCTGGTTACCAATAAAGATGAGCACTAGGGCTGTCAAAACAAATTTCGAATATTCGTCGAATTTAAAATAAATTCAATTTTAGGTGTGTGTTAAGGAGGCAGCCTTATCAGCGGCGCACAAGATGCGACGACGATGTAAGTGTCATTGCATTTTAATGTTTTTGTTAGCCTATCCAGTTGAAGCCACTAGATGCGGCACTGCTGCGTTGCTAATTACAAATACAGCGGGAAAAGAGAACATCAATGCGGAGAAGATCTTGTTTACGTCAAAACTGAAACCAAGCCGTTTACAGAGAATGCATATTTTGCGCATTTTCTAGAGGGACATCTATTACTGTTGCACTCGCGTCTCGCACAAAAAAGCCGCATGTTTAGAAAGCTATGTAAAATGAATGCAAGTTCAACTTTGAAAAAACATATCTCGAGACTTTATGGCGGGGTTTTTTCCCATCCCACTGCAACTCGTGTTTTTAAATGAAAAATGTACTCTGTGTGATTGGCTTTCCGCCCTTTGTATTAAACTATGAATACATACATGATGCTGTTTTGTTTATAGTTGTTTAAGCAACTTAATTAATTATAATCGGTTTTTAAACATTATTTTAAACATTATGCACTTTTTTCACAGATAGTCATGTTATCTTATGCTTTGAATAAAGTAATATTTTGCTCGATGCGCCCTCTTGTGGCCTCAGGAGAGAAGCCAAAAGCTTTTCTTCATCCTAACTGAAATTATGCATTTAAAATTCGAATTTTGTTTTTCAGCCATTTTGACAGCCGTAATGAGCACATTCTCGAAGCCCAAACTCACCTGCTGTCTGTGTCCAAGCCCACAAAGTCCTTCTTCTCGAATGGCACACACAGCAGTTGTATCTTATCGCCGGATTTATCGGTTGCTCTGTCCAGCCTTTTGGACTCCAGGACAATAAATATGGACTCCACGAAATCCTCCACCCGCTTCTCCACATCAGGACAGTCGTCGTAGCTGGGGTAGAAGGCCACATCTGTCCGCTGCTGTTCGGCCACCTCCCCCTGCAGCCCGAACACCAGCAGCCGCGAGTCGTACAGCGTGGAGCCGAACACCTCCTTCTGCCCGTGGAAGCGGTCTGACGTCTGAGGCCACTCTTTGGCCGTGGTGCAGCTGGTCACTGAGATGAGACCCACCACTTTGCGATGGGTCTGAAAGTCGCCCCAATCGTTGTTCTCAGGGGGGTAATGGTGGCGGTATCTGATGAAGAGGATGCGCTGGGAGTCCCGTATGCTGACCTGGCTCACGCTGGTGATGCGTTTGTAGATGCGGAAGAACTGGTCCTCTGGGACGATGCCCATGGGCTGGACCACCACCAGGACCATCTGATGGTCCTCAGCACACTGCATGTAGTCTGGGACACTCATGTCTGCATACAGCAACTCTAGAGAAGGAAAGAAAATCCACAAAACAACATTGTTTTATTATTTAGCAGGTTTCAAATATTTTGATGCCTGATGTATAGTATATATTTTTATCATATGTTTAACTTTTGCAGGAACTATAAAGAATGGGGAAAAGAAAAATAACATTACTGAATGATACTGGTTCATAATTCATTTTATAATCCTAGTACATAAAAATAATCAAAATAAAAATATAATACCTGTATTTTAGAGTAAAGTTCTAGTATATTAATAGAATAGAATAGAATAGAATAGAATAGAATTTATCGTATTTTTCTTTATTATCACATATGATAAGAAATATAAAGTACAGGAGGAAAAAACATAATTTCTAAATTATACTTTCTAATTTATAACTTATTTATAATCCTAGTATATGAATACAGTAAAATATAATAATGTACACACACACACACACATATATATATATATATATACATACATACATACATACACACACACACTTAAAACTGGCTCAAAATTTGTTTTATAATTCTATAAAAATATATTAATATAATATATTTTTATCATATGTTTAACTTTTGCAAAAAAATATAAAGAATGGGGGAAATAAAAAATATCATTACTGAATGATACTTGTTAATTATTCATTTTATAATCCTAGTACAGTAAAATACTCAAAATAAAAATATAGATTCTGTATTTTTAGAGTAAAGTTTTCATATACCATAAATAATTTTTGTACATTTTGTACAACAACAACAACAAAAAGTGTGGGTTCTGCATTATAAACGAATAACTGGCGAAATTACATGTTTAGAATTATTATTGAGCTAGTGAATAGCACTTTGCATCGTCTTTCAAATTATAAAATATTTCCAAAATGTAAACGAGAGGTTGATCATCTCAGAGACCGCTCCACTCAGAGGCCTCCCTCACACAGTAGACCTTTCTGCTCGCCTGCAGGCGGTCCTCCTCTGCGCCTGTCATATGATCAGCTTCCCGTTTGTTTGTGTTCATGCAGCAAGCTAACCGCTTCCCACTATGAAACCTCCTCATCTGTGTCCAAACTGAACGTGTAATCCACACCGATCCCACCTCAATAACCCAAACAGCCTACAGAGTCCACACAGACAGATCAGAGGGATTTAAAGCTTTAAAAACGGTTATAATGTCGATCGAGTACGAGGAGCAGCTAGCCGGAAGCCTGGTGGACTCTTTCCCTAAAGATTTCGGCTACGGCGTGGAAAACATGGATATGATGCAGGAAAACCTGGAAAACTCGCCGTCTGCAGACAATAAACCCAGAATCCTGCTGATGGGACTGAGGCGCAGCGGGAAATCCTCCATCCAGAAGGTCAGATCCCATTGGGATACTGCACTAACAATAAAAGTACCATGGTAAAGCCTTAGATTCGGACACTACCAATATGATAATACCACGCTGTTTTATGAAGTACCAAGGTGTACCATTTCTTACAAAAACACACTGTAGCTGTACCATGGTACAGTAATGGTGTCAGATGCTAGTATGTTGGTTCTTTTACGTATACCGTGAGACGTCCGAGAATACCATGGTACATATTCAAAAACATGATATTACCATGGTACCATAGTGCTGTAGTACCAAAAACTGGACATGTACCACGGTAATAATATATAGTATCATGGAGTACCATTTAAATACAATTGTATATGAATTTCAGTATCATGGTATATTTAGACGTACCACAGTATCACCATCACTTTACTATGGTACCGCTACAGTACTTATAGGGACAGCTATATTACTTTTTTTGGTACTTTTTGAAAGTGTAACCATTATAGCAGTGAACAATAACATGGTATTACCATTTTATATTTTATTTTGTTAGATTAATATTCTTGTATTTATCATTATATAATTTATCTATATTATATATAAAACATTGTATATTTTTATATAAGTGCTATATAAAGTATACTACTTTTAGGTTATGTTGTACTTTTATGTTATATATCTTTTATCCAGTTAAATATATAGCAGATGGATGGACATTTTATTGAGTGCTTGTTGATTGAAGTCAACATAAAGTTAAATTCCTACTGAATTAAAAAAAAATGTTATTTGTTTTGTTAGCAAACATCTAGTGATCATATTGTGCATGATTCATCAGTGTATGCATGTTAAAAGACAAATGCTTTTCTTCATATTTTATCACAATGGAACATCTACTGATTCTGCTGACATAACCGAGTGAAATGCATTTCAAATATTGCTTCATGTTTCATTTAGAACTATAATTGCAAAAGAACATTTCCTTTTATTGTTAAATAACATTTAATGCTGCTTAAAATCCCTCGTCCTCTGGAACTCATTTTCTGTTGGATGTGTTTAGATGAAATAATATTTTTGTCATTTGGTTTTGTAAGATGGTTTTATTTCAGTGTGAGCCTTGTGTATATAATATGTTTTATAATATCTGTAGGCTATATGTACATTGCATATTCACCTGTGGTTTAATGTTGTGAATCTCAGGTGGTGTTTCATAAGATGTCCCCGAATGAGACGCTCTTCCTGGAGAGCACCAACAAGATCTACAAGGACGACATCTCTGGCAGTTCCTTCGTGAACTTTCACATATGGGACTTTCCGGGGCAGGTGGACTTTTTCGACCCCACATTCGATTACGAGATGATTTTCAGGGGCACCGGCGCGTTGATTTTCGTCATTGATGCTCAGGTGAGCCGACATCAGCGAAATATGAGGATTCTGAGAGTGATTGTTGTTTAATATGCTTACTTTCATTTGGAATTGGCTCTGTGCCTGGCAAAGACTTTGCAGTTATCTTACCGTTGTGTTTGGATGTGTCTCTCTCTCTCTCTCTCTCTCTCTCTCTATAGGATGACTATGTAGAAGCATTAGGCCGGCTACATCTGACAGTGTCGCGGGCATTCAGGGTGAACCCGGAGATCAATTTCGAGGTGTTTATACACAAGGTGGACGGTTTATCAGATGATCATAAGATAGAGACGCAGAGAGACATTCATCAGAGGGCTAATGATGATCTAGCTGACGCCAGTCTGGAAAAGCTTCACCTCAGGTTGGTCATACTGATCCTAAAGCCAGATCAATTTGCCATGATACAGTCTAATAACAGATAGAGAGTGTTTGGTAGGATTATTCTGTACTTTCAGCTGGGTTACAATGATATCCCAGCAAGTTCCAACAGGTAAACAATGTTGTTATAGTTAAATAAAACTAAAAGTATTAAAATAATTTTTCATTAATTGAAATAAAGCTGAAAAAATTTTCATATTAGAAAAAATTATGATAAAATAATTTAATAAAATTTTTCATCAATATGGCAACAGCGTTTTAATAATAAAATATTAATATTTGATTAAAAAAATCTATGAGAAAATGTTGCCTTGGCAATTGAAGTACTAAGATTACTGAAAGTGAAATAAAAATAAATAAAAGGTAAATAGAAGTATATTCAATGTGTTTATATTGTTTTAAAAATTATATTATTTCAATATAATGTTTACTTTTATTATTAAGCAAATTGGTACACTTCCCAGTAAGGTTCCATTTGTTAACATTAATTAACATTAGTTATCAACCTAACAACCAAAAAACTTCTAAAGCATTTATTACTCTTAGTTAATGATGATTCCAACATTTAGTAATACATTATTAAAATCTAAAGTTGTATCTATTAAAGGGGTCATAGGATGCTACATGCACTTTTACAAGTTGGGTAAAAAAGGTGTTTTTTTACACTACCATTGAGAAATTTTAACCAAACTATGTTACAGACTTTTTATTAAGACCCTAAAGAATCATATCAACTTGTGGAAAATGGGCATCCTATGACCCCTTTAATGTTATTTTATGGACTAACAATGAACAGTTGTATTTTTATTAACTAACATTAACAAAGGTTAATAAATACTGTAACAATGTATTGCTCATTGTTAGTTAATGTTAGTTAATGCATTAAATATAATTAACAAATGGATCCTTATTGTAAAGTGTTATCAACAGCAAATTGTTTGAATTCTTCACTTTTTTTAAGCTCTTTTTCTGGCATTTCTGGATGAAATGAGGGTTATATGAACTGATATATTATGTTAATGTATTCTCTTGATTTGTTTTCAGTTTCTATCTCACCAGCATCTATGATCACTCCATATTTGAGGCCTTCAGTAAGGTGGTCCAGAAACTCATCCCTCAACTGCCCACTCTGGAAAACCTCCTCAACATATTCATTTCTGTATGTACACAGCTGCGTATCCTCATCATTATTTTCTTCTTTAAATTAAGGAATGTCTCTCTCCAATTCTAAAGTGCAACCTGAGCCAGATTCCTTTTCTGTCTGTACTTGGTCTAGTCAAAATCTGTCTTATCTACCACATGCATATTTGTCAATATATTGTTCCCTCTCAGAATTCTGGGATTGAGAAAGCGTTCCTGTTCGATGTGGTCAGTAAAATCTACATCGCCACAGACAGCTCTCCAGTGGACATGCAGTCGTACGAGCTCTGCTGTGACATGATCGATGTCGTCATTGATGTTTCATGTATTTACGGGTGAGAAACTGTGATGCAGTGCTCTATCAATACACTACCATTCAGAAAGTCTGGGGTCATACGATTTTTTTAAATGTTTTTAAAAGACGTCTCTTATGCTCACCAAGAATGGATTTCTTTAAGCAAACAAACAGTTAAAACAGAAAAATTGTGAAATATTATTATATAAAATAACTATTTTCTATTTTAATATATTTTAAAATGTAATTTATTTCTGTAATGTGAAGTTAAATTTTCAGTTTTGTCATTATGATTCTTCAGAATCATTCTAATATGCTAATTTGCTGCTCAAAAAAACATTTCTTATTATTATCAACGTTGAAAACGGTCTTTTTTTTTTTATTTAATGTGTCCTTGCTGAATAAAAGTATTAAAGTGCCCCTATGATGCCATTTTTAAGGTTCCTATTATTGTTTTGGGAGTCTCCTACAAGAGCTTTACATGCATGCAAGGTCAAAAAAATGCTTTTGTTTTCTCAAAATATGCATTTAATATATCACCTCATTTTCCAACGATTCTCATTCGAAACAGTTCTAAAATTCAGTCTCTCTAAACCCCTCCTTTCCGTGAGCCTACTCTGCTCTGATTGGTCAGATGGCCCAGTCTGTTGTGATTGGTCTACCGCGTACAGCATGTGTCGGAAACGATACGCCCATTGCCACAGTTCCGTATTTTGAATGGTCGATAAAAAATATAAACATCTATTATTTCTCATACTCACAGGTTGTGATTCATTGAAGCCAAATCACTGGGTACTGAGCCATCTTTCAAGAGCATGCGTTTTGTGAATCCCGCGTTAAACTCTCTGAGATTAGAGAAGCAGTCATCAGTAAAATGATGGGAACACACATACAAAAAAGATTGGGGTTTTACTGCTGTAGTATAGTGGAAAAAATCTATTTTAACCACTGATTCTTTGCAGCCTCATCTTTCGGAAGTGAAAATCAAACGAATTTACTTTCATAGCGTCTTCTCGACACGAACAAGCTACAGTGTTTAAGGGCGGGTCAATTTTTTCGCAGCCGGCCAACGTAGAACATAGGCAGGCATTATGCAAATGTGTTACCGAATTGAGATTCGAATTACTGACGACTCGTTTAGACTGTTCAGAGTCGATTCTTTCTTTTGGGAGACAATAACTTTATTTATCGTGCACTTTCAGCTTTACAACTTTGCAGATCATTTACATTCTCATACAGCTACATTACACACTGCATGAAAGGCAATATCCGAAATGGCATTTAAGGGCACTTTCATTTCTTTCAAATTGAGCCCAAACTTTTGAACAGTAGTGTATACTACTTTCAAAAAATATATTATTTTCTTGTTATCTTTCTTTATGCTGACAATATATAAGATAAATGCTATATATTGTGTCCTCTATTATGTGTTAGAGTTTTTTTTAAAGCCATTTATTGAATGTTTTTAGCCTAAAAGACGACGGCAATGGTAACGCTTATGATAAAGAGTCTCTGGCCATCATAAAGTTGAACAACACCACAGTGCTTTACCTGAAGGAGGTCACCAAGTTCCTGGCTCTGGTCTGCATCCTGAGAGAAGAGAGCTTTGAGAGAAAAGGTACAGATGTTTGACATGATCATTCACTGCAAAATATCAGCATGTTTTGTTGACTTGTGTATAGGTAAAGTGTCACGTAGAACCATTTTTGGTTCTCCAAAGAACCCTTCAGTGAACAGTTCTTAAAAGAACCGTGTGTGAAAAACATTTCAAAAATCGAAAGAATCTTTTTTCCCTATAAAGCAACTTGTAGAATGGAAAGTTTCCATGGATGTTAAAGTTCTTCACTGAACCACAGATTCCAACAGAGGACCATAATTTGTAAGACTGTAGTGTGATCAAATTAACTTAGCAAAAATATTAACTGGTTTTCCCAAACATTTGTTGTTCTTCCATTGCTTGGTCAAGTACATAGTCCCGCCTCAAACTCACGCTAGGTGAGATTGGTTGAATAGTTGTTATTTCAGACTGCTCTAACCAACAAAATGATAAAAGCACCACAGTGTTTCTTACTTAAAAGCATCTCGTTTGTAACTCCGAATATGGCTCATGTCTCTATCTTCCACAGGTTTGATAGACTACAACTTCCACTGCTTTCGAAAGGCCATCCACGAGGTATTTGAGGTGAGCAGCTCCACCCAGAGGACAGGAGCGGCGGTGCAGTCCAGCCCACCCAGCAGCAGCGGCAGCGGCAACGGCCTGGCCCGACTCAAATCCACAGCGCTGAACGGTACACCCAGGAGCCTGGTTTAACCCAGGGCACACGGACCTCTAAGAACACAGGGCCTTCACACTAGTGCGCTGAACGTGTGCCAACGTACACGTGAGATTACTGGAGCGTTTCTCTAGTTATACCTGCTGTTCCAGGACCTGAGAGACACTTCAGGACACTCATACAGGACAGACTACATTGCTGCTTTTTTGTGATATTTTGATGTGTGTGTGTGTGTGTGTGTGTGAGAGAGACAGAGAGATCGTGTGCAAGCACAGCATCAGCTGTTATAGTGGGGGAAATGGGAAATCTTTAGTTTAGCCAACAGAATGAGGCACAATGAAATTATCTAAAATTGTCACACTGAGGAAATACAATCTCAAAACCAGTGAGCTGCCTATCATTTTTATATCATTAAGTGTTTATGGTGGCCAAAAGTGTTGTCTAGGTAAGACACTCTCTCTAAGTTTCGAGGCACAACCCACTTTTCAGAGGTTTGAGAGTGAATTTTACAACAACAACAAAAAAACATGTTCAAGTGACATTTCACAAACCAATCAAAATGAAAAATTGCTTAAATTATGCCTATTTTTAGGTGCATTAAAATATTTACATTGTGATAAAACACATTTTAACCAAATTCTCATTGCCGTCAATAAGAAAATATTACTATTTTATTATTTTTTGTAATTCCCATTATTCACAAATTTTCTATATTTTCATTACTTTAATGCAGTATATTGTTACAATAAAACTGTATTATTTAAATCATTATAAAGGTTGTACAATAAATACCATGTAATTCTTTATCATTCAAAACAATATATTTTTTCACATTTTTTTTAAATGAGAATACAGGGTTGTTTTTGTTTTGTTTTTTTCCTTTTTTTTAAGAATTTGGGTGAAATGTACTTAAATCTTATCAAATTTGTCACAATGTGACATTTTAAATTGAAAATAGGCTTAATTTTCTTTAAGCAATATATTTCCTATTTCTTGCTTTTGGTTTTGGGGTGAAATATGACCTGGACATGTTAGATTCACTCATGAAACAGATCTTCACTCCCTTTTGTAACAAAATTCCCAGGCAAAACTGTCTTTAAGATTCCAGTTGTTAATATTGGCCTGTGCTGTGATTGTGTTGGCTGCTGCTGTTATATACTTCTGAAACAAGGGGGAAAATAAAGGGAGAAAAGGCTAAAGACGTTTTTTGAAAGTCATCATGTCTTTGTGAACTGCTTTACAGCGTAATGAATCACAGACTTTTTTCTTCAGGAATGTATGTTTTTTTCCTGCCAAATTATTCCTCATTTCAATTTGAAATGAATCTGGGAATAAGCATCAGCCCAGACTAACAGCATGTGTGTATTTTGCCATAAAATGCTTCTTGCGAAATTCTGATATGCTGAGAACACAGAATAATGACACTCAAGATTGTTGAACAAGCGATTAAAGGTATTACGTTTTCATATGTGTAGTCCCAGGGTCCAAAATAACCCTCTTTCCTTTTTTTTATTACATGATTCATTATTTTACTCATTCTTAAAAATTCCCCTTTCATGAATGGATATAATGAGGGCTTGTGTGTGTGTGTGTGTGTGTGTGTGTGTGTGTGTGTGTCACTGCTGAGTGTGATTGTGTTGAATGATGATTGTTACTGATTGTTGTGTGTTTTCCTTTCTTTTTTTTAATAAAGTGTAAAAGAATAAGATATTCATTTTTGTGATTGAACTATAAAGATTATTACTTGTAAGATATCAAGAAAATAAGAATTGTTTACTTATGGTATATTTTGTCTCAGAGCTCGCTGATAAATTAAAGCTATATTCATTTGAGCTCTGGTCTCATTCGTGTTTGTGTGTGTGTGTGTGTGTGTGTGTGTGTGTGTGTGTGTGTGTGTGTCTGTGTCTGTGTCTGTGT
>NW_015554119.1:1343458-1345246 GCF_001515605.1 Sinocyclocheilus anshuiensis | reverse complement strand
TGTCTGTGTCTGTGTCTGTGTCTGTGTCTGTGTGTGTATGTTGCTCTTGTTTCACCTCTAGATGTCTCTGTGTGTCAGGATCAAGATTCAGCAAATTGAAGCATGCAAGCAGGAACTAAACTGAATATAATTTTGAAGAATAAAAAAAGAACAGTATATAGAACAGTATCTGATCAGAATTTAGAGATAGAACTGTTTTTTAATCAATTTGTAATATGTTAAAAATCAACATTTGTTAAATCATATGAGGGTTTCTGCAAGTCTTAAAAAATGTCTTAAAAGTCTTAATTTGCGCTATCACAAATTTAGGCCTTAAAACGTCTTAAATCAGAGCAGAAAGTGTTCATGAAGTCATGGCATTAAATTTTGCATGCATTGCAAAAATAAACTTTTAGTTTTGTTTTCCAATGCAAATATCTAAACATCTTTAAGATAGATTTACTTGAGATGCAAAATAACGATGTGAAGTCTTGTTTTCTGAGGAACTGAACAAAATTAAATGAGTTAAATGAGAGGCTATAAATAAGCACATTTGTAAATGTCAAACCTGTTTTCTCTTTGAATTAAGTTGATTTTTCCGAGCCTACTGGCATATAATTGTTTTTGTTTTAATCTTGTTTTGTTTTAAACTTGCATCATTTTGATCAGTTTCCCATAAAAATGTCTTCTCTTGTGTCATTGTGCTTCTCAAGTTAATGTATTTTCAAGAATCTTTGGACATTTGCACTGGAAAACACGACAAAGATACTGATAAAGTATATCCCTTTTTGCGGGGTGATCAGAAGTTTTAAAGTTGAAGTAATGGGGATCTATTGAATTAAACTTTGAATTGTTGATAATACAAGATATTTACAATTAGAGACCATGCTGACGTACTGTTCCATTCAGTTTAATTTTACCTTCATGAAACCTGCAGAAATTCTGTCAGATGTTGTCCCTAAGCAAAATGACGAAGTGCTGCTTTAAGAGTCTGTGGGACTTTTTCCATGTTCAACATAGTTTCCATGTTGGAAGAATCAGCTCAAAGCTGTTGAAGGTTTGGATGTTTTGGTGTGTCAGATGTGGGCGGGCTGAGAGTGCAAATGTCTCGCCCAGTGGGAGGATCAGCTCCGTGTGATGTGTTTCATGGGAAAAACTGCAGTAACGCCACTGTGTGTCTCACAGACAGACTTTACACACTGTACAGGACCAGATCAGCTGGATGCTTCAACACCACGGTAAGATCTCAACTACTTACTGTAGAACAGAAAAATAGCAGAATTATTCAGTTTTACAAGCTGAATAATAATATTATGATAATATTACCATGTTTATAGGGATCTCTTGCTATTGTTTCCTGATCTATTATTTTCAGTGGAGACTCTGAGATGTGTTTGGTGTATTTGATGTATTTACAGATGAACAAGTTCAGTGTATTTATATATAATTTATTAATAATATGTATTAATATTTATTAGTTAATACTAATGATTATTTTAATTTTTGTTATATTTTGTTATTGTAGATTTAAATTTGTTTTTTTGTTTTTTATTATACATATTTAAACTTACAGTCAAACTTACATATTCACTAGTACTTTTCACAAGTAGTTAATTCATTTAAATAGTATATATGTGTAATGGACTATATACAATCTCTGACTCCTGGTTTGAAAAGCTTGTGTTGAAGCAGATTTCGTACTGTTCAGTTCCACTACTTTTGAAATAGGCTCAAAGTTGTACAGTTTACATTTTCTATAAAACAAAGACAGTTTCAGTGGACTGTGTGTGTGTGTGTGTGTGTGTGTGT
>NW_015554119.1:1317962-1343425 GCF_001515605.1 Sinocyclocheilus anshuiensis | reverse complement strand
TGTGTCTGTGTCTGTGCACTGTAAAAAAACAAAAGTTGAGAAAACTTAAAAATTAAGGCAACCAGCTTCAGCATATTTTTGAGTTTTGTCAACTTGTTTTCAGTTTAAACAACAAAAAGTTGAGAAAACTCAAAAATCTCCTACAAAAACAAGTTGAGAAATTTTATTTTTTACAGTGTGTGTGTGTGTGTGTGTGTGTGTGTGGCACCCCAGGGGCTCAGCAACAAAGGCAGCATAAAAAGTGAGTTATTTTTGTTCAGAATACAGGCAGTTCTCACACACACACACCATATCTCTCTCTGTTTCTCACCAATATTAAGATGGAATTTGCCCACACTTTTCTGTCCCAAGTGTCTTTTCTCCTTCCCAGATTCCCTCTCCAGTACTTACAAAAAGCACTGCGGTGATACCAATCATGGTATATTTATACACCATGAAACAAAATGACTGCCAAATTATTGTTTACTTTGATGTAAAACTATCCTATACCCAGCTCTAAACTGCTAAATGTGGACAATTAGAAATTATAAAGCTGCTTTAAAACAATGTGTATTGTGGGGGGAAAAAAACATGACTTACTCTGGTATTACCATCTGATACCATCAATGTACTGTACTGCCATACTGCTTTATTTTTAAGTGTAATATGTTTTAAATTAGTACTTATATGTAAATATAACTAGTTTTGCACCACTGTTGACCTCGGTATTCCCTTGAAAGAGGAAACAGTGAGGTAGAGAATAGATCAGATCAGTTAATCAGCTTTAGTGTTTGAAAACATTGGTCTTTGAGACTCAATCCACCAAAATAGTGACTGCTCTGAAATTGTAGTTGAATTTATGGAATTTGTGGCGCTCATTGCTGGGGCACATAAATTTGAGGGATGCAGTTTTGTGGACACTCATGTGTTTCTCATGGAGCCACAGTTTTCGAACTGATGAATAGAAGAGCAATTTCCACTACGGGAAGGATGTATAGACCTTACTATAACTTCAACCACTGGATTAATGAGGTTTAAACCCTTGTGGAAATTATGCTGTCCCTCTCCTGAGTGTTAATAAATTAGTTACACTTGTCTTGCAGATGAATGCTTCAAGAAGTACCCAAGTACTCAGTGAAGGACTCAAGAAGAGGGAAAATTAAAATCCTTTATATATATATATATATATATATATATATATATATATTGAAAGTCAATGGGAACCAAAACTGTTTGGTTACCAGTATTCTTCAAAATATCTTCAGGTTTGGAACCACATGAGTAAAAGATGAGAGGATTTTAATTTTAATGTGGACTATCCATTTAATGGGACACATATTTTAACAGACATTAACATATTTTAATAATTAAGACTAAACACACAATTTTGTTTTTTTATTTCTTAACATTTTTTATCATTTCTAATTGAGTGCACAATCGAATATGCATAAAAGTTTTGTCTGCCAATGGAAATACTAAGGTGCCCAAGGGGAAATTATTTTTTAAAGACAGTCATTAAAAGATGAAGAGTTCATTACCACCACAGTTACTCATTAAGTATGTGCTATGGGACCACATGCTTGCAAACATCATTTGTGTAGAATATGTATTTGACCTCATTTTTGTACTGCTACATACTGCAACACTAACTTTGACCTTAACTTTAAAGAGCTGCCTCATTTAGTTTCATTGTAATGGCAGACATAGATAGAACATGGCATTATGGGAAGGCGCCAGTGAGGTAAACAAGATGCTTGTTTATAGAGCAGGGTAAATATGGCTTGTAAAAGAGTAATTAAGACTAACATTGGAATTAATTCTCTATCCGCAAGCCAACTGCGGTGTCTGCACTCGCACGCCTCGGTTTTTCCACCATCTAAGTGTATGATGTCACCAGCGACTTCCAGGCGTAAAGTGAATTTGGCACCAAACTGAATAGTTTCCAATCTTATCCAGCAAACACGTCGTTATGGGGTCTGAACGGATGGGTGTAAATGGAAGTGGGGGGGCTGTGGCCACATAATGTTTTTAGTTGGCCCAAAAAATGGCATGTTGTGCGCAGTCTTTCTCCATGAGTAACTAGCAGAAATGTTGGTCTTCTAAGAACTCCATCTGGTTTTTCTCTGCCTGGAAAGTGGAATATGCCATTTTTAGGCAGAAAAATGCCTTTGTTTGCCCTTTTTGAAACCATCAAATTCTTCCCGACAATGGCCCTGACCACAGTGGCATTCCCACAGGGTGGTACAGGGCACAGAGACAATAGCTGGAGAAATGCCAGTGAAGAACACTAGGCTTGCAGACACACTGCACTATACAAAATGAGCTCTTCAGACAACTTTTAGAAAATGAAGGCAACTATTTACATGACTTTTTTGTTGAATTTGTCTACTTGAATATTTTGATTAAATGTATTCACTTAATTTGACTTAAACCTCATGTTGTGTTCTGGTTATTTTAACCCAAAGAGGATTTTAATTTTCCCAAAAATGCGAGTTAATGGTATCGCTTTGGTTTAAAGCTTACTGACTTGCTTACACAGTGTATAACAACCATTTTTGTACTTTTTGGAATGTTTTTCCACCAAAATTGCTACTTTCTTCTTTTCTTTCAATTAGTACAGGTTTTGCATTTGTTTTTTAAATTGCTTGATCATAGGCCTCATTGATCTGAGCCTATGCACCAAAGACTGAATCCAAGATTTGGTGATAATGTACAATAATGAGAGATTTACGATTTAAGAACCTTTTTAAGAGCTTTTAAGAGGCTGGTCATTTTTGACTATGAACACCAAATTAGGTAATGGATTTTCAGCAGAGCACAAGGGTTAAAATTTTAGCTTAGCTTGATTTTAGGGGTGGGCGATATGATTCAAATCTTATATCACAATCTAGTTATTTTATATCTCAATAAAGTTATATATATCACAATATAGTTATTTTTGCTTTAAATAAGGTACATTTTTGACACCATAGAAATTTCATAATTCTAGTCACCAGTGTCAATATCACAATAATACTAGCCTAATTAAAAAAAATAAATAAATAAAAGCTCACTGAAGACAAGTAAACAGTCAGCGATTAAATAAGAATAAGAAACTAATTACAAGCAATAGGACAAAAAAAATACAGTATGACAAAAATAAGAAAAGCTACATACATTGTATAAAGTAATCAAATGTATAAAAACACTGCATATTCTTCACTGTTGAATTAAATGTATATTTCCTCTTATTAAAGTTACAAAAGGGATTTAGTCAAAAGTACTGAGAGACTTTCTCCCTTTTGTTAGTTTAACATGAATGACACACTGCTGTCACTTTAAGAGCTGCTCGGATCCAATATACTGTTACACACGTGTTTTCTTTCTCTGCTGTTTGCTTTCACTTAAGACCTAAATTACTGTGTTTACGAGAATACTTGCAAAGATGGGAATGGGTTGCCAGGGTGTTGTTATGCAGTTTCTAAAGTATTCTGGTCGGTATACGCAGTAATTTTAGTATCGTTTAAATATTATTAAAGTATTTATTAATGTTTTGAATTAGCTTTCATTTTTATATTTTCAGTTTTCATTTTGATTTTAGTTGAAGTTTTAGTATTTTTGTTTCATGTTTTTGTCATTTTAGTCTTATAGTTTTTGTTTAAATAAATATTTCTATTTAGCTTTAATTTTATTTTAGTTTTTAATACTTTTACATTTAGGTTTCAGTTTATTTCGGCTAGTTTCCAAGACAACATTTCTAATTTACATTTAGGTTTTTTAAGTTTATAATTTAATATTTATATTTTTCAAATATTTTATCTGTTTATATTATACAACGATTTTTAATAGTTTTAAATAAGAACACTGGGTTTATATTTAAATGTATTCAGCAGACATTCACACTTATCCAAAGTAACCTACAACTGAAAAAAAAGCAATCTTTTAACTAAAAAGGGAAAACTTTTCATGCATTTTGGTTATTCATTTGCACAACAACGTGCCTGAAAACATTTCAAAGTGAAAGTTTTTGAAAACGATATGAAACAATATGAGAAACGCAAAACTTTTCTGTTTTTATGTCATCATTGTCGTGTAAATATACCCTAAGTGGCTGTGCCATGCCTTTTTCAAATGACTGTATTGAATCTTTCTCTTAATGCTGAAGCATTTGTGAAATTATTTGAGGTTTAGTGTCTACACTCTAAAAAAATGCTGGGTTGTTTCAACCCAGCTTTGGGTCAAATATGGACTAACCCAACCATTGGGTTAACCAACAGAATGCATGCCAAAGGCTGGATAAGGAAAGCAATGCAATCCCTTCTTCTCACATAGTAAAACCTGTCTGGCGTATAAATATGTTTAATAAGCATCATATGATGGCTGTGTTGTTTGCTAAACAGCAGAAGTTGGCTCTAACATGTCCCATGGCAGGAAGACACATTGTTCTTAAGAGTAAACAACCCTCCCAAGATCTCAACCAAAACATTAGACTCAGAATTAAACATCTTTACGTACCCCAAATTGGTATTTATTCTCCAGCCTGGAATTTGCACTTTAATCATCAAGTTTTACTTTAATTACAGTTTGCTTCATTTCCCAAAATTCGTAGTTTTGCTTGTCTTTCCAAGTCTTTCTCAAATTCTCAGTCTGACTTTTTTAGCTATAAAATTTGGTAGAAATATGGGAAATAATAATATACTAACTCTTTGACTGTGGTATTTGTAATATTTCATTAATAATTGTATTTATTTATTTTTAATTATAGAATTAAATTTGCTTAATTTCCTAGATTTCTTAGTTTGGCCATTCTCCCTTTTCCTGCTGTTTATTGTAATAAATGAGTTCTTCTCATTTTATTCCCAAACTAGACCTACACACTCACAGTCATATGGGAAATGCAACATTTAACTGCAAGTTTACACGCAAGTGGAGATAAAGTACTTTTTGTGGTACTCTGAATCTGGGATAAATTTACCAACAACACATTTAAAATGTGCCGATGGATTCATTTTGAATGACTTCAGAATGAAACCAAGGTTTAATAACATTGACATTTGGTCCACTGGTGTTCAATAGCAATAATTTCATTGGCACATAGACCTCAGTAAACAAATAACTAGCAGAGGGCACATACACACTTAACCAGCTGGTTAATTTTCCACACTGAACAATGGGGTTGGAAACTTTTGCATTTGCTGAACAATATGTGCTATGTGCCTCAATAAGTGTGAGTGATTTTGTGTAAAATTAAGGATTTATTCTATTTTCTTCTCATAACACATGGTGCATTGAATAAGCTGGTCTCCGGTACATTGAATACCTGTGGAAACCACATTCAAAGAAGTTTTTGTTGTTCTAATGTTTGGTTTTACAGACCATTTAGCAGCGTGTTTCTTTGGAGACCTGTGGTTTAGGAAATATATGAGGTGGAGCCAGAACAGAGACGACTTTCCTGGATTTGCCATTGCATGGGGTCTTTCTAAGTTTGTACTTTTGGATGGGCGGCATCATGAATCTAAGATGGTCTTGTTGATAAAGTCTGTGCATGTGGATTGGAAAATATTACTTGTTACACAAAGTCGTTAATCTGCACCTTGTGGAGGCAGGTTTAATCATGTGGGAATGCTGTGGAATTTATTTGATTGGTTTTAGATGGCAGGCTTAGGTAATGGAGAAAGTTATATAGCATTATTTGGAATGAAATCAAGTTTGATTTTTAGAGGATAGGGCTGTTAAAAAGAAAAAAGAGGATACATTTAGTTTGAAATGTGATCAACAACAGATTTTTGCTGATTGAACATTTGTAGGTGGTTTGGTTTGAAATGCAGTTAAAAACGTAAAACATTTTGTTAATGCATGACAGTCTGAATGATGAGATCTGATTTCATGTGTTTTTTTTTTTCATCATTCACTTTGAGACTGATTGCAACCAGTTCGTTTTTAATAATCATATTTAAGAAAAAGAAGTGTGAAAACTGTCAGATTAATTGATTATCAAATGGTTTTTAGTTGCAGCCCTACTGTAAATCTAATCAAACTAGAAGCTGTATAATAATGAGCTAAAAGCACACAGATCTGTTGTGTTCTGTGTTAAATTTTCCAGGTCTTTCCACTCAGTCATATCCTGACAGGTAATACTATATGGGTCAGACGCGCAGACACTCTTTTGTGAGTCGTGAAGTGAGCTGTCTGTTATAGTTTGACATGTCTAACATAGCGAGACACACAGACTCTGGTATGTTAGTGTAGTAGGAAAGTGTCACCTATGATCTGAGAACTAGGCTGCTTGGAATGATTCCCACATTCCCTTTATCTTTCTGCTTACAGTATGTACATTCCACAACACTAACACATTAGTCTCTCTTCCTTCTGTTTGTGTGAGAATGATTTATTATTTTATTTATGGATATTTTATTTATGGATGGTTGGACCAGATAGTGAACTGATTTAAGTGTGCATCTTTATTTTATTTTATTTTACTGAAGTGGATGAGTTACACCTCTTTCACACCGCAAGCTTGAGCTTGAGTGTTCGTTATAAGTGGGGGTGATTTTATTTTATTTTATTCAATGAATGAGTTCAGTAGTGTTTGAAAAGCAATGTCCAGTGTGAGCAGAGCTGGAATCTAGACAAAGAAGTAGTTCTAATATACTATAATTATTCTTTGTGCAACATGGTTTGGTCACTACATAATTCCCATATTTCCATTTGTGTTATTTTGTGTGTTAGTTTTGCTGTCTTAACTATTATGTGGAAAATAATATGACAGTTTGTCCAAACATTTGACTGGCAAACCTCTCGATCCTCATGAAGGAATGTTCTGTTGTTTATATCAAGAGTCACTCAGTTTCTTGTACTGCACTGCTATCGTCATTTCTCGACAAAAACAATATGGTTTTCAGGGAATGTGAGCGTGATTCATAACTATTTTCAGTTTTACAGGGCCGTTTGCTCATTTGGGGGTGAAAACAGGATGTGAAAGAGGGGGAGACCGCGCTATCACTGTCACAAACACCCCTGGGGAGTTTTACATCTCATTAGATGTATGTTCTACAATCAGAAGGACTCCCACAAAGAATGCCAAAGCAGAGCAGGAATTACAGTGGGACAAGAGATGCAGGCAGAGAAAACTGACAGTTTGTTGGTCATTGTCACTCCTGAAGTGTTTTATTTTGTCATATTGGCTGGTTAAATGTACATTATTTTGCTTGTTTACAACTACTAAATACATACATTTAATTTAAAAATTTTAAATGAATAAATAGTTATTGAAATGTTCATGAGTTGAATTCATTTCATTATGTAAGAATAAAGAGAGATTGTCAGTATTTACAAAATGACATTTACATTTAATCATTTAGCAGACGCTTTTATCCAAAGCGACTTACAAATGAGAACAATAGAAGCAATGAGACCAACGAGAGAACAACAGTGTACAAGTGCCATGACAAGTCTCAGTTAGTCTAGCACAGTACACGTAGCTAGGTTTTTTTTTTTTTACATTTTTTTTATTATTATTATTATTATTATTAAATAATAGAATGGAATAGAACAGAATAGAATAGGTAAGTGCTAGTATTAGTTGGTCAGGTGCTGGCGAAAAAGATGTGTCTTTAGATGTTTTTTGAAAATGGCTAAAGACTCAGCTGTTCGAATTGAGATAGGGAGGTCATTCCACGAGCTGGGCACAGTCCAGGAAAAGGTCCGTGAGAGGGATTTTGAGCCTTTTTGGGATGGCACCACAAGGTGCCGTTCACTTGCAGAACGCAAGCTTCTGGAGGGCGCATAAGTTTGAACTAGCGAGTTTAGGTATATTGGTGCAGCGCCAGTGGTGGTCTTGTAGGCAAGCATCAGTACCTTGAATTTGATGCGAGCGGCTACTGCTAGCCAGTGTAATTATTATATTTTAAATTAAATTATTTTATTTTAATTTAATTTTATGGATGAGTTTTAAGCATTTTATTTTGTGATAATGGCTGGTTAAATATTCATTATTCTGCTTATTTCACAGCTACTGGTTTAGTTTACTAAATAAATAAATTGAATGAAATAAATTATAAATAAATGGTTATTGAAATGTTCATTTGACTTGAAATTGTCATTTTGTGAGAAAAAAGAGAGTGCAGAGTGTCATCATTAAAAAATAATAATAACAATAACTGATATTCTAATACACTTAACGTGGACTTTAATCTGACTAGTGTCATCCCATTTATGCATTTGGTAAATGGTTTGATCCAAAAACGTTTTAAGAAATCCCAGGTGATCTTAAACAGAATAGTTAATCAATGCATGTTTTAGCATGGTGCTAAATGTTAGTTTTCATAATCTTTAACTACATGCCTCTGAATTGAATTGACTTCACTTTTTGGGTGACATCAACAATAAATATTTCAACCTTTCTAAAACAATCATTTTGCAATGTTTAAATAAGTCCCACCCCACCCTACATGTTTTCTCACTGACTGAATATCCAGTTTTGCTCTGTAATGCATCACATTACATTTCAGTTTGTACAGAGCAGTTAGAGATTTGTTGAGTTTTCAGTGTGGGAATCTGTTTATTCTCACGCTCTGTCCAGGACACACACAGTTATGATCACATATTTAACACGCATATGTGACCCTGGACCACAAAACCAGTCTTAAGTAGCACGGGTATATTTGTAGCAATAGCCAAAAAAAACATTGTATGGGTCAAATTATCGATTTTTCTTTTATGCCAAAAATCATTAGGATATTAAGTAAAGATCATGTTCCATTAAGATATTTTGTAAATTTCCTACTGTAAATATATCAAAACTTAATTTTGATTAGTAATATGTATTGCTAAGAACTTCATTTGGACAACTTTAAAGGCGATTTTCTCAGTATTTAGATTTTTTTGCACCCTCAGATTATTCAAAATAGTTGTATAGATATTCAAATAGTTGTATCTCGGCCAAATATTGTCCTATCATAACAAACCATACATCAATGGAAAGCTGATTTATTCAGAAATTGACCCTTATGACTGGTTTTGTGGTCCAGGGTCACATATAGAATGACCACTTGTTTCCCCACTGGATCTTGATGAATGTCTTATCCATTGAATCATAACGGACTAGACTCTGATCTGTAGTATATCCTTTGGCAGACTCTCTCACTCTGTCTTACTTTCATTCTCTCGACACACACACACACACACACACACACACACACACACACAGAGTATTTCATTTAAATTTACTCCAGTAATTTAATTAAAAACCTTCAGGCCTACTGTGATGAAAGATTTACACTGATTACAAATCAAAACAGATTTATCTTTGATTACAGGCTATATAAATTGCTTGGCACTTCTTTTTGATGAGGAAAGGCTCACAGCTAATTACTCAATGACAACTTTCTTTAAATCTTGATTTTCTTTAGGACTAGAGCGCATCGCAATCTGTTGACTGTGCTGTATGAGTCAGAGAGGACCGGAGCATCATGTCGGAGCCGTTTGACTGTGACAGCTGTAAGGAGTCTCTGTACGGCAGGAAATACATCCAGGTGAACGACGTTCCCCACTGCGTCCCCTGTTACGACCGTCTGTATGCAAACACCTGCCAGCAGTGCAAAGAGCTCATCGAGCACAACTCACCGGTGAGTTTTTGAATGATCAATGATTCGTTATGAATGATTCACAAATTAAATATTTTTAAATTACATTATATTATTATAATTAATAAAATATGGATAGACAGACAGACAGCCAGATAGATAGATAGATAGTTTTGATTCAATTTCTGTGAGAAACGGCAAACGGTCACTAACATCAACAGAACTAGTGTACATAGAAACAGTGAGATGTGTCAGATTTGATTTCTCACATCTTCACTGGAGGTGTGTAAGACAAACACGAGAAGCTTCTCTTCTGTGTTTGGTATTCATAGCCGTCTGATCTTTGAGAGCTTGGATCAGCAGACAGTAGTAAAGCATGTCTTTTTATTGCGTAAAGGTCTCAAACCATTCCTTTCATGGTAGTGGAAATGACGGAGAACAGCAAGATCTGTTTTGCTTCCGAGTTTGGACAGCCCTGCTTTAGGGAGCTAAACTCTGCAGGACACCGGCCCTCCAGGACCGAGTTTGGACAGCCCTGCCATAGAACTTCCTGCACAAGCAGCTGCGTCACCTCATTTCACCTTTCGTTCAGCTGTGCAGTGACCTTTGACCCACAGCTTGATGATGTAACTGATTCAATGGAGTAAAATGCTAATTTCTATGGACTAATAACAGGTTCTAGTAGCCTGAAAACAACATGCCACATATACTGTCTCCAACTGTCCAGGGTATTCAGTCTCATGCATGGTCACCGCATGGTTACCGCATGCTTTTCTAGAATGATTTAATATAATTTACAGTTGAACTGACATATGTTGCTGTGCTGTCTATGTTCAGGAGCTGTATTATGAGGACAGGCATTATCACGAACACTGTTTCCGCTGCTCACACTGCAACCGTTCGCTGGCCGACAAGTCGTTCACCTGTCAGGAAGATGCCCTGGTGTGTAACGACTGTTACTGCAATGAGTTTTCATCTAAATGTGTGGCCTGCGGGAAGACTGTGATGCCAGGTACAGTTCCTAAACACACATGCTTATATTTCATATACACTACCATTCAAAAGTTTGGGGTCAGTAAGATTTTTTTTTTCTAAATAAATACCTTTACTCAGCAAGTATGTATTAAATTGACCAAAAGTGACAGAAAAGGCATTTATAATGTTACAAAAGATTTCTATTTTAAATAAATGCTTTCTATTCATCAAAGAATCCTGAAAAAAAAAAAATGTATCATGGTTTCCACCAAAATATTAAGCAGCACAACTGTTTTTCAATGGAAGCTTGTGTTCACCACAGAATAACAAATAAATTAAAAATAAATAAAAAAAAGATAATTTTGACTTAACTCACAATTCCGAATTCTTCTTTCTCGCAATTGCGAGTTTACATCTTGCAATTCTGAGAAAAAACTAGAACTGCGAGATATTAACTCAGAATTGCGAGAAATAAACTCACAATTCTGTGAAAAAAAGTCCCAATTGTGAGATATAAAAGAGTCACAATTATATTTTTTATATTTATTCTGTAGCAGAAATGGGCTTCCATTGTTTTCAGCACTTATAATAACAATTAAGGTTTCTTCGGCAGCACATCAGCATATTAGAATGGTTTCTGAAGAATCATGTGATACTGAAGACTGGAAGTAATGATGCTGAAAATTCAGCTTTGCATCACAGGAATAAATTACATTTTAAAACAGAAATTTGTTATTTTAAATTGTAAAGATATTTCAAAATGTACTGTTTTTACGGTAGTTTTGATCAAATAAATGCAGCTTTGGTGATCATAAGAGACTTCATTCAAAAACATTAAAAAATCTTTGCTACCATGTCTATGTTACTAGACTGTATAGACCACAAACATACACACATCAAATATGAAATCTTTCACCCTTCAAACCTTCAGGAAATGAAGTTTAGGTGTGTTTCTCACCCTGTCCGCTAAAGCAGAAACCGAGTTAATGAGTTTTGATTGGGCGTCAGGGTGCAGTAGAGATGTGACAGTATGATTACAGACACGCTCAGCTGAGAGAGAAAACGCACACGCCTGCAGGCCTGATGCCAACACTCGGGCGTTTCGTTACCCATAATTACACTCCGCCGCCTGCCTCTGTCTCTCTGGAGCTTTTAGGAGAGAAATAAGAGAAGGGGAAAGTTCCAAAAGGATAAAATTACAAACTGAAAGTGGCAGATCTCTCCTCCCTCGTTCATTCAAATCAGACCCGCCGTCTCAGTCCCCCTCTGGGCTTGTTTTCACACCCATTCTCAGTCATTATACACAGATCAGGTGAGCTGTTTTCCCACCAAACCTGAACATTGTATCTGCAACTTATACCTTATTCCAGTTTCCACATGCATTTTTATTGAAATACCAGCCATTGCGCCATTTCCAGCCTACGATTTTGACACGCCTCAAACAAAACTCCCACACAGGAGGCTTTTGTAGATTTAGAGCAGTTCAGGCCCAAATATGTGCACAGTTGTGTGGTGTGACATCACGTGTAGCCTTTAGCTTCGTAGTTGCTAGTTACCCATCAGACATGATCGGCCACCCGCAGCACAGTAAAAGCACTTGAGAAGAACCTGTAGTGTATACACAGGTGAGGCTCTTTTTCAGAGAAAATCCATTGCAGATGCAGACAGGTAGAAGCACATTCACTGATTGTGCAATGATGTAACAAGCTAAAAATGATGAAAGCTATGACATAAGGTTTAGCTCTGAAATTAAAAACCCCAAGAATTCCAAATGACAAGTTTGTGGCTTTCAGTTCATGTCTGTTATCTCTGAGTCTATTCTAGATGCTAGTATTTTATTATAGTAGAATGTTTTTATTAATTTTAGTATTTTAGTATTACTATTACAGTATTGATTCATATTTTGTTTTAGGTTTTATTTTTATATTTTCATTTTAATTTAAGTTTTAGTAATTATGTTACAGCAGTTGCTCATTTATATTAGTTTTTTTATATTACCAATTCGTTTTATTTTTTATTTCAGTTTACTTTTGGTCATTTTACTACTTCCACATAAACTTCTTTTCATTTACTGACCAAGGCAACATTTCTCATTTTTGTTTAAATCTTTTAATTTTGCGTTTTTCATATATTTATATTTTATTTGATTTTATTTCAGCTTTATTTTCATCTTTATTTTGTTTTATTCTTAGTTAACTAACAACACTGTAATGTACTTGTAAAAATTGACAAATATTAATATAAAAATATATATAACAAAAATATGAATGACATCTTTTACTCAAGGGTGTTTATCCAATAAAATGCAAAGGGTCCTCTTTTTAATTAGTCATTTTTAGCTACTTAAATAACTAAAAATGTTTGGAAAAAATATCTATTCAATTGAGAGCATGGTTGTTGTTTTTTTGTTTGTTTGTTTTCTTTTACTTGGTTTTAACTTGTTTTTTCTTCTTCATCTTGTTTTATCAAATTTATCTTGTTTCAAGAATTTTAAGATATTTTAACTGGACAATAAGACAAAAATACATGTTAAGAACTTTTTTGAAGAGCTCCCATTAGTTGAATGCTTTACTTAATGTAGACAATGTCTTCTCAATGTAGACAAGGTGTTTAACAGTTTGTTTCGGGTTCGCTTATTCATAAAGTACATATACTTTTGTCATTGTTTATTTTCGCTATTCTTTCTTGTTTTGTCCTTTATTGCATATTGTTTTTATCTTTTTTAATGTCTTGTACTTTATTGTATATTCTTTATATGTATTGTCTTTGTAATTGATTGTCTGTTCCCCTTCTACCCCGTTTTTCGCGTGAGGAGATAACAAAAGAAGAATTTCATTGTACCTATGCCAATAAAGATCTTGAATCTTGAATAGTTTTATATGAAATGATTTCGATCTCTCAGGCTCCAAGCAGCTGGAGTACGGAGGCTGCGCGTGGCACGAGGAATGCTTTGTTTGTTGTGGTTGTGAGCAGCCCATCGGCGCCCAGTCGTTCATCCCAGATAAGGGCGAGTACTACTGCGTGCCCTGTTACAAGGGACGATTCGCCCCACACTGTGCCCACTGCAAAGAGGTGAGATGAAAAGGTTCTTTATCGGCATTGAAGTTTCAGTGAAGAACCTTTACAAAAGGTTATTTAGATTATTAATGTTCTTCACACTATAAAAAAATTGTTCTTTTAAGAACTGTTCACTGACAGGTTCTTTGGTTCTTCTATGGCATCACTGCGAAAACCCCATTTTGGAGCCATTATTTAAGAGTGCAAACTACACATTTCAGAATATAAATCTAATTATTAAGTATTTTTTGCTTTTATTCCATTGCAAAACTCTTTCAGTTGTATGCCAGTGAATTAGAGTGTGTTTTGTTGGTCTTCTCTCTTACAGAGCTTGGTTCAAGGTGGTGTTACATATAGAGACGAGCCCTGGCATAAAGAATGTTTCCTGTGTACTGGTTGTAAAGTACAGCTTGCGGGACAGCCTTTCACAACACGGGGAGAAGATCCATACTGCGTGAAGTGCTTCAGCAACCTGTACGCCCAAAAATGCTCTGCCTGCGACAAACCCATCACAGGTCAGTGTGTGTTAGTGTGTCTCTTATAACAAGACCGCTCTTTATTACCAGTCCCTACAGCTGCTAACAGAAACGCTTTGTCAAAAACAAGAGACAGTTGTCACATAAACAGGGTCATGTGTTTGGAGGCAGACGGTGCTTCACAATGTTGAGTCAGTCAATCTTATATCCAATGGGTCGTGAACTCAAGATGGGGTCAAATATCCACAGTTTATATGTTTTAATGTCTTTAAAGTTCTGCAAAGGGTCTGGTTGTCATTAAAAAGATATTTTGATTTACTCACCCACATGATGTTCCAAACCTATTGACCTTCTGTGGAACTACTGTGGAACAATGCATAATACAATATATGAATAAAACATAGATGAATAATTAATATGGAAAATTCAGTACATTGTGCCCTATTTTTACTAACTTTTCTTAGAGTGTAACCCTTTCAGTCTATAAAAACAATTTAAACGATGTTTTAAATCATGACTATATTGTTTTAGAGATTGTAGAGACCACTCATCAAAATGAGTTTTTCTCAGGTTTTGGAGAAGGGAAGTACATCTCGTTTGAGGAGCGTCAGTGGCATCAGCCGTGTTTTAAGTGCTCTGAGTGTTCGGTGTCTCTGGTCGGGGCAGGATTCTTCCCTGATGGAACAAAGATTTTCTGCAAAAGCTGCAATGCCAAATAACCCACAACTGCTTCTTTTAAATGTGCTAAAGCTGTTTGTGAACAGACATTTGTGTAATATGAACACATTTATGAAACATTTGACATAATTTAAACATGAATTGTATGATGTACATTAAAGTTTTGCTGTTGCATTCTCCTAAATCAGGATGTTAAAAATCTCTAAACTTGAAGGACTTGTTTGATCGGGTTGAAGCATTTTGTGGTTTAAATTAGAAATTCAAATCATTTGAACCAAGCGTGCATATGCCAAAGGCTCCGTTTCCTGAGATGTTGTTGTTTTCGTCATTAGTCTTTTGAATTTACATTTGAGTAATTTTCCATGTGTTTGAATAAACGTCAGGCCTTTAAATTCCCTCCAACAGCAACATTCTTTTAAAAAATGTACATTTGAACAAAACACACACTGACCCAAATTATTGTTAATGTATTATTGGCAAAAATGTTTGTTAAACACAGTGAATTTTAGAGGACTATTTTAATGCACCAATGCATGCTTTTAATAATTCTCACATGAAATATTCACATATTAATTCCTATTTATGCTGCTTTCAAAAGAATATTTTTGCTGATTTTTACAGATGTTTGATGTATTTTTTGCACATGAATGCCTTATGTAAAACTGCTCCTGCTGTTGTATTTCCTTTCATAAAAAGGGATGCATCGATCTGATACTCAGTATCTGTATCGGCTCCGATACTGGCATTTTCTGTCGGATCGGGTATCGGTCAGACGAGACCGATCCAAATCCGATATAGTGCGTAAACTATTCTGTGTTATTGTTAAGCCCCACGAAAGGCACAAAAACATTATAAAGCACCATAACGTTTTCGTGCACTATATTTCAAGTGTTATGAAGCCGTTCCATAGTTTAATGTGACGTATAGAAAAGACGATCCAAATCCGATATTGTGTGTAAACTGTGTGTACTATTTTGTGTTATTGTTAAGCCCCACGAAAGGCACAAAAACATTATAAAGCACCATAACGTTTTCGTGCACTATATTTCAAGTGTTATGAAGCCGTTCCATAGTTTAATGTGACGTATAGATGAATATTTAAGTCATATGCGCATAAGCGCTTTGTGCCGCTCTGTATTGGAGCCATACCCTTTCGTATTATACTTTTGCGCAATGAAAGATTACCAATAGTCTTTTTTGTTCTCTTCTATCTATCATATGTTGCTGCTTTCATTACTGTGCTATGCATTTAAAAGAAATGTCTTTTAATTTTATAGTAGGCCTATATATTTTATACATATATTTAGGCTACTTGTTTTTCATGAATGTATTTTACAACAATACAAAGAGCAATGTGTAACATTTTACCAGATTTAGTCCTACACTTATAAACTTTTATTTGTTCCCCACTAAATAATGTTGTTTCACTAAATGTATAGTTTAGTTTAATGTGTTTATAAAATTATTGTGCACCCATGATTTTTCTAGAATAACTTTTGCTGCTGAATTATCCACTAACCTATAATAGTATTTTTTTGTCATAGATTATGATGATATATTTTTTCATTTGTTATTTTTAATCAAAATGAAGTTGTCTATATTTAGCAGATTGTGTTTAACACAAACAAGAGTGATGATCAATCAGGTCAACCAACAGAAGTATAGAAATTCTACATTGATTTAAAAAACAAACTGCGCTGGTATCGGATCGGAATTGGCCGATACTCAGAATTTTTGATCGGTTCTGAAAAAATGGTATCTTTGCATCCCTAGTTTGTAACATATATGACAGCTTTCAAATATAATTTGAGGTTCAGTCAGATTATGTTTTCCCAAATAATAAATCCTTAATACATGGATTTAACTAATTAATATGTTGCGGGAACAATTTTTTTTTTTTTTTCCCCCACATGTTATATACGGGGCTCCTGGAATTTCTGTGACAAAATTTCTGTGATAAAAGATGTCAAGTTTAAGCTAATACTCCTGAATATATCATGTCAACCTAACATCGCTAAGCACTTTCTGTCTCCTAACAGCAATGGACAAGTCCTCCATGTGAAGTTAATTCTAATAATTGCTTTTAGTTATGCTTGATTTTAAATCTCATGTGAAACATTTATTTTTACTTCACTCTTTGCCTCTTAACCAGATGCCAAATTTCTGACTTTTACCCAAATAAGGACACACAGCTCTGAAAAACGACTAGGGAACATGTCATTTACAAAAATGAATAATGCCAGAATTACAGGTTTCTCACTGCAGGAAGTGCTTTTTGCTATAAGTTTGATTGCATCATATAATAATTGCTGTTAATAGTGTTCATCGTCTGTTTGATTAGGTCTTTAATTGATTACGTCTTTAATTGATTTTTCCATAAATTTCTGCCATATGTACATTAACTGACAGTCACCACTGATAAGCTACCACTAAATATTGTAGAAACTTAATTTGCTGTAAAGTTGCTTTGCAACGATTTGTATCGTGAAAAGCGCTATACAAATAAACTTGAATTGAATTCAATTGAAGTTGAAGTACAAAGAACAGGAAGCACAGGTGGTATACCTTAGTGCGGGTGTAGTGGTCCCAGCAGCTCAATACTTTAAGAATTACGCACCAGCAATCAAATTCAGGGACAAAATTTCAGGCCGGGAAATCTCACACTCATCCAGGACATCCCATACACCCACAAAAAATTCTGAAACAAGGACAACCCTATTTTTTTTTTGTTTGTTTGTTTGTTTGGCTGTCACATAATTTTTTTTTTTAATCCTTAGACTGGGGACATTTATTAAAAGTTCTCTCCTGAACTACACCTTCACTTCCATTTTCCTTTTAGTCTCTTCATTTCTCCTGATATTTTCTAAATTGCCTAAATGTCAAAATTATTACAATAAATATTACATCATTACAATATCTTTATAGTAAAATCCTAATACTGAACATGTTATTGCATTATAATGAGTCATACTTTTCACTTCCGAAAATTAACCATCGTTAATTTTTGTAATGGTTGTGTAGTTGTCTGCCCTTGCTCCCTTTAAACCTATTCTAAAACGATGTGAATATTTGTCTGCTAAATTACTACTGTAACATTACAATAGATAATATATCCTTTAGCACAGTGTTTTGAGTGATGCGTTTCAGCATTTTCGTAAGCGTTTTCATTCCACCGCAAGCGTGCATGAATTCAGCGTTACAACAACTGGCTGATCAAATCACAGATATAGAGCAACAATAACTGGACTCTGTTATAATCATTCTTGTGGACTTTAATAAAGCAAATCTCTCATGTGAACTGCCAAAATACAGACAGCACGTTAAATGTCCTACCAGAGAACAGTAATAGGCCTATACTGGACCACTGTTACGCCACAATAAAGGATGCATATCACTCTCTCCCACGGTCAGTTTTGGGGCTCTCTGAACACTGTCTGGTTCATCTTATACCGATCTACAGGCAGAAACTGAAATCAGCTAAACCTGTAATAAGGACTGTAAAAAGATGGACTAATGAAGCAGAGTGGGATTTACAAGTCTGCTTCGACTGCATTGATTGAAGTGTTTTTGAAGCTGCTGCCACCGATCTGGACGAGCTCACGGATTCTGTAACATCATATATCAGTTTCTGTGAGGATATGTGCATCGCTACCAGGACTCATTTACCTTACAACAACGACAAACAGTGGTTCACTGCAAAACTCAGACAGCTCCGTCAGGCCAAAGAAGATGCTGACAGGAAAGGGGACAGAGTCTTATAAACAGGCCAAAAACACACTGACAAAGGAGATCAGAGCGGCTAAAAGGACCCAGTTTTCTGCCAATGACCCTGCATTAGTGTGGAAAGGACTGAAAGTCATCACCAACTACAAGACTCCATCAAACAGTGGTTCACTGCAAAACTCAGACAGCTCCGTCAGGCCAAAGAAGATGCTGACAGGAAAGGGGACAGAGTCTTATAAACAGGCCAAAAACACACTGACAAAGGAGATCAGAGCGGCTAAGAGGACCCAGTTTTCTGCCAATGACCCTGCATTAGTGTGGAAAGGACTGAAAGTCATCACCAACTACAAGATTCCATCCCCCAGCACTGTGGAGAATCAACAACTGGTCGACGATTTGAATGAGTTTTATTGCAGGTTTGAAAAACCCTGTCTCACACCCCACACCCATTCTGACCTTCTCTCCATGGATCTATTAAAAACTCCAGCAACCCCCCTCTCCCCCTCCTACACTTCAGGTCTGTGAAAAAGATGTGTGTCTTCCGGAAACAGAAGAGATAGAAAGCACCAGGCCCAGACGGTGTGACACCAGCCTGTCTGAAATCCTCTGCTGACCAGCTGGCCTCCATCTTCACACAGATCTTCAACAGATCACTGGAGCTGTGCGAAGTCCCTTCCTGCTTTAAACACTCCACCATCATCCCTGTGCCAAAGAACCCCAAAATTTCAGGACTAAATGATTACAGACCTGTGGCTTTAACATCTGTGGTCATGAAGTCATTTGAAAGACTGGTGCTGGCCCACCTGAAGGACATCACTGGACTCGTGCTGGACCCCCTGCAGTTTGCTTACCTAGCAAACAGGTCTGTGGATGATGCAGTCAACATGGGACTGCATTATATCCTGCAACATCTGGACAGACCAGAGACTTATGTGAGGATCCTGTTTGTGGACTTCAGCTCGGCCTTCAACACTATCATCCCAAACCTCCTTCTGTCCAAATTAACTCAGGTCTCTGTGCCGACCTCCATCTGTCAGTGGATCACCAGCTTCCTGACAGATAGGCAGCAGCTAGTAAGGCTGGGAAAATTCTCATCCAGCACCTGCACCATCAGCACTGGTGCCCCCCAGGGATGTGTGTCTGTCAGTGGATCACCAGCTTCCTGACAGACAGGCAGCAGCTAGTGAGGCTGGGAAAACTCACATCCAGCACCCGTATAATCAGCACTGGAGCTCCTCAGTGTTGTGTTCTCTCTCCACTGCTCTTCTCCCTCTACACCAATGACTGCACCTCTAAAGACCCCTCTGTCAAGTTCCTGAAATTCACAGATGACACCACACTTATTGGGCTCATCCAGGACGGTGACGAGTCTGGTTCAGCTCAGCTACCAAATCAGACCTTAGAATATTGCAGCGGATAGTCTGGATTGCTGACTGAATCACTGGTACATCCCTCTCCACTCTTCAAGAACTGCACTCATCCATAGTGAGTAATAGAGCTGGCAAAATCATGTAAAAAGATGAGCTAATGAAGCAGAGTGGGATTTACAAGTCTGCTTCGACTGCACTGATTGGAGTGTTTTTGAAGATGCAGCCACCGACCTGGACGAGGTCACGGATTCTGTAACATCATACATCAGTTTCTGTGAGGATATGTGCATCACTGCCAGGACTCATTTACCTTACAACAACGACAAACCGTGGTTCACTGCGAAACTCAGACAGCTCCATCAGGCCAAAGAAGATGCTTACAGGAAAGGGGACAGAGTCTTATAAACAGGCCAAAAGCACACTGACAAAGGAGATCAGATTGGCTAAGAGGAACCAGGTCTGATTTGGTTCAGCTCAGCTACCAAATCAGACCTTAGAATATTGCAGCGGATAGTCTGGATTGCTGACTGAATCACTGGTGCATCCCTCCCCACTCTTCAAGAACTGCACTCATCCATAGTGAGTAATAGAGCTGGCAAAATCATTCTGGACCCCTCACACCCAGGCCACTTTCTCCTCCGGAGCACCAAAACAGCCAGACATTAGAACAGATTCTTTCCTCAGGCAATCCGTCTCATGAACTGTTAACTTGGCAATAAGTGTGTAATACACAACACTACTTATACATTTATTTATTTAACACACATACCTCTTTTACATTTCCTTGCATTTGTACATAACACACCTGTACACACAAATACCATCTTTTGTCTACTTTGTATATTGTGTAATTTTTTCCATATTTTTTTGTATAATGTCATTTCCTTTTTACTTATCCTATTTTTATCATTTTTATTATCTGTCTTGTCTTGTCACTGTAATCTATTTGTGCTGTGGAAGCTTCTGTCATCAAAACAAATTCCTCGTATGTGTAAACATACCTGGCAATAAAGCTCTTTCTGATTCTGATTCTGATTTAAGTGTAGTTTAAGAGTACAAATTGCCTGTTTTACTTCAAGAGGTCCTGAAACAAAAATATGAGGAAAATGAAAAACATGACAGAGCATAAACAATCTTTTAAAACCCCTTTTAAAAACATCAATCTGTAGTCATTAGTTCAAAACAATTCTCATGACTCTTCCCTTAGACACAGCTGACCCTGTTTAAAGAAATATGAAAATTGTGCCTTAGTTTGTCCCAGGAGACACTAATCCTCAGCGGACAAAACATTTCTCCTGCTGTCTCTGTTAAAACCATCTGAACTAAACATTGTAACCACTCAATCCATCATGTTAAATACAGCACACACTCAACCCATCTATGTGTGAAAATGCAAACCGTGCATTAAAATATCGATCCAATTAGGGATACAGGCATCACTGATCATAATTAGTTTTAAAGATTTGAAGAAACCTCAAATTGGAAAAAAATTATTTTCCATACACATCAGTCACAAAGAACAACTTCTAGCTAAGTTAGCTAGAAAATAAATAGTCACTAAAGAAATGTACATAACTTTCATCAAATACATTTGATTAATTTTCATGCTTTCTGTTTTATGAAGCCACAATTTAAAAATGTTGTGATATTTTCAGGTTTTCCATGACTATGGATGTGACTATCTCTGTGCGTTCTATTTTGAAACTACAGTATATAATGCCACCTAGTGAACATTAGCTGTAAGTGTGTAATTTGTGCACCAATAGTGTCACGGAATAGCATAAATAATAATAACTGGATTTCTATCATTTCTTTTTCACAATCCAAAGACATGCAGCATAGGTTAATTTGAGAAACTAAATTGTCTATAGGTGTGAGTATGAATGTGTGTGTCAGTATGTGTTTGTCCTGTGATACACTGGATTATTTTAATCCTGCATTTCATATTAGTGATGAAAATTCATTTATTGCAATTGACAGGTGTGATGATCAGTGGGCTTGAGTTTTTACCTCCATCATTAAAGCATGGGCTAAAAAAATGGATAGAGTTTGTCAGCGAAACACTGGCCAGTGTAAGAGTAGATATGAGAGCTTGTGGTCTTGTTTCATGATTTTCAGCTGCAGTGCAGCAGTTTTGTGTTCAGTCTGCAGGTCAATTACTTCCTGTTTCTTTAGTCTTTTTGTCCTGTGACAGCTAAAGTAGTGGAGCATTTGACATGCTTGAACATAGCTCTGTTTAGAGTATCAGATGGGTCCACAAGGATCTTTGAATGGCTCAGTAAATATTCTGTTGTTTAGGCGTCCATATTGTTGCTGATCAAGTTAGTTTCACTTTCTCTGAATCTCACTGAACTCCAGTGATGTCAGAGCTCCTCCTGTATTTACACATTTAAATTTGTCTCTGTATTCGGTGTGTTTGGATTCATGTGTGTCTGTTTGTATTGAGCCCGATGTTTCCATCATTAAAGTGTTTGTGTATATAGCCTATGTAGTGAACCAAAGAAGACATATTTGTATACATTTCTAAACGTCTTTTGTGATCCACAGAAAAAAGTCACTTAGGTTTGGAACAATGATGAGTAAATGATGACAGAATGCTACTCTTCCTTTAAAACATCTTTTAAAACTTTTTCAACTTTTCAAACATGAGGTAGCCTAGTTGAGGTTTGGTCCGTCTTTGTGAGAATGATTCTTCTGTTCATCGTTTGGGAGAAAATAGTTTGACATATTTGAACTGTTAGTATGTAGGAGCTCAAACTAGGAATGACACACCCGTAAACCATCAGGACCTTCCAGAGTCTAAAACAGCAAGCATCTAGACAAAATATCTTGCTTTATTTGAAATGCAAAAACACACAACACACAAACAACACAAGTCAGGATTATTTTACCATGACTCTACAAGTCTACAGATATTCTCTGGGCTCCTCAGTGGATTTGACACTTCAAACTAAAACTGTGATTTGGTATTTTTAGGTACCTTGAAGTAGTGTGGTATATTCCATGAATATGGACATCATACAGTTTTATGATATATCAAGGTAATTTTATCAAATGTAGAACATTTTGTGCAACAAAATAATTTATTGAATATTCTAAAACAAATATTTTTTGTACCTAAACATGTAATTATAGTAGATTTTAAAAACAAATTATATAAACAATTCATCTTTTGAATGGCAGCACACACCATACATACCAGACCCCATACCATACATATTTAATGTATTTAGGTTTTTAATTATAAAAATAATTATTTTCATCTAGTATTTTATATAAGGGGTGTAAATTCATTTATTTTAACTGACAGGTGTGATGATCAGTGGGCTTGAGTTCTGACCACCATTATTGGAGCCTGGGCTAAAATATGGATAGAGTTTGTCTGTGAAAGACTGGCCAGTGAAAGAGTAGATATGAGAGCCTGACTCCACATCATAAAAGGAGACCAGACCCTCTTCATAATCCACAAACACACCGAGCTGCTGACTTGTCACACTCAGATGCAGGGAAATGGAGGGTTCATCACAGGCCCAATATTCATTCCCATTCCTCAGAACCACAGTCCAGTATCCATCACTGGGACTCAGTGTGATCTTACCCTTCCTGTCAGTGGATTCTCTGGCCACTCCTAAAGTCCATTCAGTCTTTCCCTTCACCTGCACCTCAAAATAAAATCTCCCTGAGGAGAATCCCTCCTTTCCCATGACACAAGGACATGTATTAAATCTCTCTGGTTTGTCTGGTAGTTTCTGCTCAGTGTCTTCATATCTCACTTGTTTTCCATCATCAGACAGGATGAGTTTAGGATGAGCTGTACCAGGATCCAGAGTCACATCCACTGAGAAAACAGAGAATATTAATCACAACTTCACAACACAAAGATTTTGTGATGACTGATTGATTAATTAATTGTTTTTAATTTAACGCCATGCGAGCTACCATGACTATATTCATGATGAGAAAAAAAGAGAGAGATAAAACAAAGAAATAAAGGTAAAAAAACTTATAAGAGGTTTTTAAAGTTTATCTTTGATAAAAAAAAAAAAAAATCAATCTAAATCTGGTCTCACTTCATTACGTTTTTCTCCCCAAAAGAATCAACTGAAAAATAAAGAGTCCTAGAGGGGCAATAAAGTAGAATTTTCACCCATTAACAAAAAGGTATAGGTTAGTCTGGAGTGACCTTTTCGACAGCAAATGTGGATAATATGGTCACAGTGATTTTCAAAATGGACACAACGTTTTGATATTTTGTGATGATGTTTTAATATTTAATTCAGTTTTTAATCATATTGTAGTGCACTAATAAAGCTGTGAGTAGGCTATATGAATGTAAACTGGTGTAGCACAGACAGCACACTGTACCTGCATTCTGCTGCTTCCACTGCTGGTTCCACTTCAGGTCTGTAGGAACACATGACAATAAAACATCATGAGATTTTTGAGATGTTTTATGTGTGGAATTATAGACAAGCTTTATGTTCTCTTGCATGGACAGTTACTCCTAATGGATGTGGTTCATCCTTCATGGTTGTATGCTAACATTACCCTGGATACTGTGGCTCTCGATACATCACAGAGACTTGCTATTCTAGTCACACAGGACATGCACCAACAATTGGTCCTCTTTTGAAATGTCTCCGTTTATGTTGAGTGGATTGCAATATTTTATGTGCAGTTGTGCTACTGCTCTGATAATTCAACTTTCTGCTCTCGTATATCACTGCTAAAGCCCAAGTAATGTTCCACGCAACTTCCAAAATATACTCAAACACTGATGGCCATGTACCACCTAGTGGCCTCGTAGTGTCTCAACATTCACCTTGCACCTGTGAGGTTGTACGCTGACACAAAAACTGGGCTGCATGCGGACCATCCGCAGAACATCCTGACTTCCGAAGTATACTTTCAAATTTATGTCAGTATTTTAATGAAAATTTGATTTCTTGTGTCATGACCCATTTAAAGGGTTCATATGATGCGATTTAAATTTGTCCTTTCTCTTTGGAGTGTTACAAGCTCTTGATGCATAAAGAAGATCTGTAAAGTTGCAAAGACTAAAGTCTCAAATCCAAAGAGATATTCTTTATAAAAGTTAAGAGTCAGCCACACCTACCTAAAACGGCTCGTTCTAACACGCCCCCACATGTCTACATCACTATGTGGGAAGATTTGCATAACGCCGCCCAAATGTTCACGCAGAAGAAAGAAGGCGTAACTTTTATTCTCGCTGTAGTATTGTTGTTGCCGTTGATGTCGTGAAGGCACTGTGTGATTCGTTGTGAAAGCGAAACTACTTTGTTTGGCCTTCCAAAAGAGGACGATATCGCTTCGTCATGCCTGGAGCTGATCCGTGCTGGTTGCTGAGGAAATACAACAACTTTGCGCTGTGGATCGCCGGATCGGCTTTCACCGTGGAAGAAGCGGAGTCCAGCCCGGGGTCGTCACATGTGATCGACGCTGTGTTTCGTTGTGAAAGCGAAACTACTTTGTTTGGTCTTCCAAAAACGACTAGAAATCAGTGGTTAAGTTGTATTTACAACACTGTTCCAGAAGAGTTTAACCCAAATATTCAGGTGTGTGCATATTTTTTGGGCAGTGTAGAGTAGCACTTGTTTGTCATTTCTCCGATCACAAATGCA
>NW_015554119.1:1310291-1317845 GCF_001515605.1 Sinocyclocheilus anshuiensis | reverse complement strand
ACAGTATAAGTCATTATAATCCATAATTATGTCCCCACTGGATGCAACGAATGCCTCGTTTGTAATGGGTTTTCATGTTTTTGAATCATCGCTCCGGCCTGACAGGGCATCATCACAATATGGTAAGGGGTGTAACATTTCCGTCACACACTTGAGGTATTCGGCCAATCACAATGCACTGGATAGCTGGCCAATCACAGCACACCTCACTTTTTCAGACCGATGAGCTTTGTAAAAGAAAGGCGTTTCAGAAAGGTGGGGGGCATAGAGGAGAAACAATAATGTACAGTATGTGGAAAATAATGTGTTTTTTTAACCTTAAACCGCATAAACACATTTCATTACACCAAATACACAAAATAATGTTCTTTTTAGCAGCATCATATGACCCCTTTAAGGTTATATTTAAAGAATTGTGTACAACATCATGAATATATCTGATCAATTTATGTATTGACGCACCAGTAAGTTTCTCATGTAGAGTGTCTTGTAGTTTAGTCAGAGCTCTGCTCAGAGTCTCCAGACTCTTATGAGTCTTCACACTGATCTCAGAGCAGTTCCTGGTGTTTTCAGGGCTGGACAGGGATGAGTAACTCTACAGCAGTAGAGAGGAGAAATCCTTCAGCATGGGGAGTGTTATGGTGTCATATACTGCATTATCACTGATCAGAGAGATGTTCACTGACCTGTAGGAGGTGGAGGTGATCTTCAGTGTGTGAGAGTTGCTCCAGCTCAGTGTTTCTCATCTTTAGCTCAGTGATCTCCTGCTCCAGCTCTTCAATGAGCTCTTGCTCCTCTTTCTCTGCTGCTTTCTGCTGCTCCTCAATCATCTCCAGCACTTCAGACTTAGATCTCTCAATGGAGCGGATGAGATCAGTGAAGAGCTCAACACGGGCGGCTTTCTCCTCCTCTGTGTTTCTCTGCTCAACCAAGTCAACCAACAAATTATTATCTGTGTTTGCTAAGGCAAGAATCAGTGTTACTCTTCCTCATGCTTAAGTGTTTTAGAGAGTTTTCCAAATCCCTCAACCAAAGTATTAAACTTCATCCTCAATGATTCCTCAAATCATGTGTCTTGGTGAAGACAGATGTGCTATTTCTTTAGTGATCAGGTAATCACAGCCGTGTCGATATTCAGACCAACATGCAATAAACACAATAATTAAACAAGAAGTTACTATAAATTAACTGGCATTTTAGTGACTTTTTCTATATTTGCTCCAACCACCAAAAAGAGTTTAAAATAAAGCTACAACATATTGTAGCGATGATTCGTTCCTGATTTAAGTGTTTTTGAACAAATCATTTGATTGAATGAATCAAAAACAAAAACACTTGTCAGCACCTACTGGTGTAACGATGTTATCTGCAGAAAGAGTCACTGTAAAATCCCCACCATTAATAGGTCTATGTCAGTCACATGTGTTTTTTTCTGTGTGACGCCATTTTGAAATATCTGTACATTGAGCAATGAAGTGAAAGTAAAAAGGGTACAGTAAAGATCAATTAAATAATCAAACTGAAGAAGCAGAAACAAACCAAGTGGATACGATACTGAGTTAATTTCATCAAAGATATGGAACCGTAAAGTTCCACAAAAAGTTGAGTGCCGGCCCGCATTGCTATTACTGCCTCCAACCTCATATTCTAACTATCTTGTTTACAGTATAAGAACTTATATTATTTACTTATAATTGATATGTGTGTTTGTCAGCACACAATACAGTTGTAACTTAACATATACTGTATAGTGCCATCAGCCACCTTGCTCTCTAAGATATATCGGCATCAGCTGTCAAAAAACCTATATCGGTCGACCATTACTGCATAAGTAAATCACATGCGAAGTATGTCAGCTGTCAGTTTTCTTCCAACAGGTGGTTTGCATCTGCATATCTGTGCACACATAAGTAACATTCAGTCTGTGGCACTGAATGGTGTTGTGTGTCCCCTCTTCAGTGTGTCGCTGACCCCTTTCTCTAGCCTCCTATGTCCCTTCCTCGGTGTGAATCTGACCACTTTCTCCAGCCAGGTGGGCCATCATCTCAGCTGGCTGCAGTGTGTTTTTCCTTAACTGCTCCCACTTACAGTTTAGTCATAAGCATATGAAATAAAAATTATGTATAAAAACGTAGTCAGTACCTTTCAATCCCTAACAAAATTGTAATTAGCAAAAATTATAGTTTTGTCATTGGAAATGTATTTTAGTAGACGTATTCTGTTTAAATTGCATTTGAGTAAAGTAAAACCCAAGTAACTCAAGTACTTTACACCCCAGATGATTACATGACATTTTATAATATTAACAAGTCCAGATTAACCCATTTCTGCTCCCCCGCTCCCTGGTTGTCTGTTGTTTAATAGCATGGATAATCCAAAACTACACATGGGTATAATGTTAGCTACTTTAGAAAATAGAGAACAAGCACATCTGTAAACATTACTTAAAAAAAACATCTTTTACGTCACTTTATGAAAATGTTGAGAGCAAATGTACATAAACAAGGATATCTTGGCAAAAGTGATGTTTTTGCATCTCACCCCTGCATCGCAGACCATTAAATGCCTTTTTGTTGATTGGCTACCTATAGTCTATAACTTTTTTCAAGATGGGAAACCTGAAAATTTTTGCTTTGTGGTCAGGTTTTCAGCCTTTCCCATCGTGGGACTTGTTATTGCAGCTTTTCACATAACACAAGCATACCATTTTACAGATAAAAGGAAGCAACTGAAAAGACAATTCTCCAACCACAGGCCACCACAAAAAAAGGCTGCTACACCCACAATGCAATTTGGTTATTAGTAGTTTGATGTCATCTGACAAAGACCAATACACATTCTGACTGAACAAACACAGACGAGTGATACAGTGAAAAGTCCCAGTGGTGCTGCACTGTATACCAGGAGTCTTGGAGGACCGCAACTAAATGATCTACAATAAATATTTTACTTTTTACTGAATTAACTCACTTTTCTGACTTCTGCTGAGTGTTTGATGTTTTGAATCTTCTTGATTCTGTCCTGGATCATCTGTTTTGCATCTTTCTGTGTATTCATCAGTTGAGTCTATAGACAGAGAACAACACACAATATGTTTTCATAATTGAGTCACTTAAAATAAATTGTTAAATAAAAATGTGATTCCTCATGATATGAGCCCTTTAAAATCAGTTTTGTTAATAACTTCTACCTTCTTCTCTTCACTCTCCTCTTCTAAAGAAACAGTGTTGTGGGTCTTGTGTTCTTTCACAGCACACATCAGACACACACACGTCTGATCATCTCTACAGAACAGCTCCAGAGGTCTCTCGTGTTTCTGACATATATAGTTCTTCAAATAACTCACAGGATCGATCAGTTTGTGTTTCTTTAAACCTGCCACTTTCAAATGAGGCTCCACCTGCCACTCTCAAATGAGGCTCCAGGTGAGTTTCACAGTAAGAGCTCTGACACACCAGACACGACTTCAGGGCTTTCAGCTTTCTTTCCTCACAGAAGTCACACAGAACTTCAGGCTGACTTGAGGATGACATAGCTGGATGGAGAAATGAATATAGAGTGGCTGATAATAACCTGCACTTGTGTAGTCAACATGTGCAGAGCTTGAATCTGTGGTTGATGATAAAGTATAAGAACTAATTAGGTTATTGACTTACATGGAGGATCGTCTATACTCCCTCTCCTTTTTCGTGTATATGATGGTGTTGGGGAAGATTCTGCCATTGTTCTTCACTTATGCCTTATGCCTTTTCAAGGGGAAAAAACTATACAAACAAATAAATAAACAAAAAAACCCAACAAACATTATAATAACTATAACTGTAACTATAACCGCTGTTTATGTTAAAGGAAAAGTACTCTACTCTTAAAATTAACAAACATTTTGTATGGCCAAGTGGTAGTATTAGTGGTATAATTTAGTTTTAAGTAAATGTGATTTTTCAGCTGCAGTGTATTTCAAATGAAATAGTTTTAATTGTATTTCATTGTAGTAAACATTTTATTTTGTAAGAGAAGAGTTCCTTTCAAAACCCATGCACTCATAAAACTGCTGTTTATATTAAATGCAAACAATAAACAAACAGATCTTTTTGAAATATTCTCTGACAAAACGTCCCCCCCACAAAAAAAAAACTGATGCAAGGTCAAGTTTTATTTCATCTTCTTAAGCATGTCTGCATTTAGACAGTCATACTTCATGTTTCTTCACTCTTCATAAGGTGTCTGACACACCAAACTCTGAAGGACTGCCAACTTTTCAGTTCAACTTATAGTGAGAATTCCCCCCAGGGGTGGGGTGGAGGGTTTGGTTGGGTTGTTTTGTTAAAAATATATATCAGCAAGAATAATAATGTGCAACGAGAGAATTGTAAGATTTTCAAGTCATTATAATTGCAGCAGCATTTCAAAAATATTATTAATGTATTAATCTGCATTTACATTGCTTAACCTTAACGAACTTCTGATTTGACAAATTACATTTTTCACCCTTCCATTGCTATGGTTATCAGCATATTATGAGTGAATACCGTATTTATATGAGGGATGAGGGATTTATATGTCACTCCTGAAACTTTTGCCAGTACCCGATTATTACTTTTACTATTACTATTTATTTATTATCTATTACTTTTAACCCAGGGCTGTCCAAACTCGGTCCTGGAGGGCCGGTGTCCTGCAGAGTTTAGCTCCAACCCTAATTAAACACACCTGACCCAGCTAATCAAGCTCTTACTAGGCATAGAAACTTCCCGTCAGGTGTGTTGAGGCAAGTTGGAGCTAAACTCTGCAGGACACCGGCCCTCCAGGACCGAGTTTGGACAGCCCTGTTTTAACCGATTATTAGTTTTAACTGAAGGTGCTCTTGCTTCTGTTTTAAGGTGCTTTTAACATGTGAGAAAATGGACGTGTGACATAAGATTGTGAGAAAAGTGTCAATTGCATGAGTCGGCAGCCGAGCTTTGTAGCAGGTTCAGTTTTGTGTCTAAGTCATATATCCTTCATGTTTCTTTAGTCTTTGTCATGTGACAACATGACTGAAACACCAAACTTTGCTGTACAACCAACCAAATGACTTTTAATACTGATGCCATTTCGGTGCAGTAAACAACTAAAGTAGTAGACTATTTGACATGATCAACCCTGGGGCATGTTGCATAAACATATAGCCATGTTAAGAGTGTCTTAAGAACTGGTATGACCAAATAGCAGTTAGTTGGGGGTAATCAGTCTTACTTTTCGGTATCATATTGGACCAATGTACGTTTTTATGTAACTGACTTAGAAAAACAAAAAAAATTGTTGTGAGTGCTCTTAAAGAAAAACTAAATATACTAACTTGTAAAACCAGTTTTAGCAGCCCATGGCTCTGTTCAAAGCATTCCAGTTTGACATTAACCCTATCGAACCAGACCATTTAATTTCCATTAGAACCCTGCTCCGGACGATCTCTTGTATTTTTATCACTTACCTCTGAGTATCAGATGTGTCCCACAAGGGTCTTTGAACAGCTCAGTAAATATTCTGTTGTTTAAAGAGGCTGATCGTTTCAGGCGTCAATGTGGTTGTTGATCAAGCTACTTGCCTGAATCTGTCTCCAGTGATGTCAGAGCTCCTCCTGTATTTACATATTTACATTTGTTCCTGTACTCGGTGTGTTGGGTTCATATGTGTCTGTTTGTATTGAGCCTGATGTTTCTCAAGAATACATTCATTTATCAATATGATTACAGTCTAAATGATGGAAAGTTACAAAGTTTAATTCAAGAACTGTTCAACAAACACAGATCATTGTCTTATTTCAGTTTTATTCAAAACAAGATGGTATAAAACAACAAAAAGTGTAATAACATGACCAACTTTTTACATTAGCTACACAAGTTTAACAAAACAAAAGTGAAAGATATCCAAAAGCAGGAGGGAAAGGTTTGGATCCACTCATACATCATCCATGTAACATAAATAAAAAGATTCCATCATTATGAGCAGAACTGGAACCTCATGTCTACAATACATATCATGCAATAACAGGTGGATCTGAATCCATCAGAGAATAAAAATCACATGAGAGCTTCACTACGATCAGGAAAGAAGCAAACACAAAAGTGGAGAAATGCAGCGGAAGATCCAGACGTTCTAGACAGGAGAGAAGTGGAGCTGACTGAAGAGGTTTGGTTTGCGTGAATATTATCCGGGATCCATTAGGCCGAGTAATCCTGCAGAATTAAACAATTACGCAGAGAAAACCACTCTGGATACAGATATGACATAATAGAGTGTCTTACAAATAAAAGTAAAAGCTTCTACAGATGAAATTTACATTTAATTATATTATTAATCAGATTAACAAAATATTTCTCAATACACTAAGCAGCAACAGAATATTCAGTTTTTATACGATTTTCACTGACTGGTCAGTAGTGACGTCATCGGCTACATATTGAAACTTTAAAGGGGATGTTTAAGGCTATTTCATGCATTCTGACTTGTACACAGTTAAGGAGTTGGATTCTCATGCTAAACATCGCCAAACTTTCAATAGCGCCACCCAGTGCATTTAGTTATAACTGCCTTTTAGTTTTTTGTGCTTAGGATTTATCATGGATTCCCTTCATTTAAGGCAAGCATGATTTATGGCATAATCAACACTTAGTAAAGTTCGAATAGTTTTTTTTCTCTTTCGAATAATAATTACAAGGGATGCACCGATACCACTTCTTCCAGTACTCGCCCGATACCGATACTTTTATTTTTGGTACTTGCCGATACGGAGTACCGATACCGATATTTTTATTGCATTTGTACATTTTTTAAATATTGGGTACAGAAACCAAAAGAGTATGTATAATGTTAGTTGGTTAACTTCATTTATCAAATAGATACAGTCAAACCAAAATTTATTCAGACACCTTCAACATTTCTCACATTATCAGTTTATTCGCTATAGTTTAGAAAATGGTAATAAAATATAACAAGAACTCAGAGTTAAACTGTGTCAGAACAAATTGTCAATATTTACACAACTATCAATACTTAGTCGGGCAACCCTTAGCCTTAATGACAGCATATAGTCTCCTGGGCATGCGGTCACCCAGCTTCATGCAAACCTCAACTTCAATCATTTTTGGTCCCAATTTGTATCAGTTTTACTGGTAGTCCACTGTATGAAGAATGTTTGGGTATACTTTGTTTATTTTGCTATCCTCACTTTACATAAATGAACTATAGTGTCCTGCACCCACTTGTAAAAAAATATTTAAAAATTATATCTGGTCTCTGAATAATTTTTGGTTTGACTGTATATCCTTTGGTTATTTTCACACTTAATTATGCCCATTAAAATGTATTTTACAAGTTTTTGTTACTTTCACTGTTCATTTTTTCTCTCTCTATAGGGCCTTTCGCACCGCTTTAGTTCCAGAACTAAATGTACAGTACTAAAGTACTGGGACGATTCTGCGCGAACTATTTCCCAGCACCATTTAAAGGGTTGCATTCGCACCGACAGTGTGTACTAAGAAGTGACGTAAGCCGGTCGACAGCGACGTCATTTGT
>NW_015554119.1:1298175-1310138 GCF_001515605.1 Sinocyclocheilus anshuiensis | reverse complement strand
GCGTTTGGTATCGGGGCATTTTAACGAGTACGAGTACAGGAGCTCAGTATCGGTGCATCCCTAATAATTACAGATCAAGTATTCGAATAATTTGACTATTTGTGCACACCCCTAATTAACATTCTATTGAGCAGCAAAAATGGATGAAAACAGCACCAAAACATGACTACAAAATCTACAAATATATGTACACACAACATATTTTAGTACATCTGAACTTACCGCTCTGGGTTTCTTGTTCATCTTCATGTCAAATCTGTAAGGAGAAAATATGAATTAACAAGCGGCCCATCACGGTCAGATAAACAAATTAACTTGATTAAAACCCTGCATGCAACAAACTAAAAAAAACCCACCATGTCTATGAGCTCCACAAACATGCAGCTGAAAAATAAATGCAAAACCAAACAAAAGCAAAAAAGAAAAAGGAACTGCAGCAACATCTGCGAATGATCAGGTAGAAGCAAGCGTCACAGCATTCTTCCACATGATGTGGACAGCCCTACGTAGCTAATGGACAGAAGACATGGGAGTGAGAAACAGGAAGTAAAATTGAGACTTACTCAAAGTCATAATCAAACACGCCAGAAGGGCTGAAGGGGGCAGCGTTAGGAAGGAAGAGAGCATCAGAGGTTAGTGCACTACACTGAGCAGCACATCAGTCCCACAGTCCACTACATAGTGTGTGAATGTGTGGGTTTACACCTTCAGAAGTACACTAGATGAACAAGCTCAACAGGTCAGACACTAAAGAATCCTCTCTAGGGTGTTAGTAAATATAGGACCCTAATTAGTGCTCATCTTATTTCATCTGAAGTGATACCGGATGCAACCCTTAGTTTCCAAAAGAAAGCCAGAAAGATCAAGACATGGGTTTGAAGAGCAATTTAAAAGCATTACATCAGTCTTGTTGACAGCTGGGATATGTAACGAACATTAAATTATTAAAAAGTAATTAATTTAAAATGTAAGTAAAATATAGTTTTTGACTCAATTAAAACATAAAATTTGTATTTTGTGCCTAAAATCTATTACTTTGCCATGTTCTCCATCATATTTTTGAGGCAAACCACACAAGACAAACTAAAGGTTTTCCAATATTTCATTCATCAAATATTCATTGTGGCAGCAAATTGTGTTTATTCTGCATGACAATAAAATAAAAATTTGCAAGGGTCTGAATTTTGTTTTTAAGAAACAATGCAATTATGTATTTCCTAAAAAAAAAAAAACTACAGACAAACAGGTCAGTATTTATTCATGAAAGTTAATTTTAAGGTTAAGGTTCATTTTAAACACTTTTAATATCAAACCTTACAATCCATAATTTTCCAAAAATCATCTATAAACGCAGTAGGACCCATAAATACTCTGGGCTGAATCAAGGAAAACTAACTTCTCAGAATCTTCCTTCTGTCCATCTAATGGACAGCATCTTCTCTAATCAAACCGGTCTGAAGTGAACCAGAACAGCATCAGATAAACATCAGGACAGAGTAAGAGACTTTAGGCTGGATCTACATGAGAGGAAAGAGCTGGTAAAGATACTGAAAAAGAGAAACCAAAGCAAACTCGGCTGAGCAGGAGCCACAGCATTATGAAACTGAAGTAAAACCCTCCCGTTTGGGAAAGATATGGCTACCATAATCATCTATGAATATGTTCATTTATAACTGCTCCCATATTCACTCAGATGTGTCCACAAGACATTACATCAAACATTTCACAATCAAATAACAGTCTGTTTCAATGTGCACTGGATCAGCCAGAATGAGTTTGTAAGTAAAGAACCATCTTATATCCTGGACCCCAAGGGCCTGCTGGAGATCGGGTACCTGTGTCTGTTCTTGTTCTTGCGTTTCTTGTGGCTGCTATGGTGGCTTGCAGAAGACGACGAAGCAGCTTTCTGGGGTTTCAGGTCCTGCAGGGCTCCATCTGCCTCTTCTGTGTCTTCCTGGCTGGGTTCGTTTTCCTGGTTTTGAAGATCTGGGGATGTGTCGCTCTCTGTTCCGCTGCCTGGTTCACCTAAGGAAGCAGAAGAAATGGAAAGTTTACAAAACGATTAAAATATTAAGCCACTAAATACGCTGATTCTCAGTAACTTACAAATCTTACAAAACAATCGTCAAATTGGCTGTTCATCATAACTGTATTTATGGGCATCACATGTACAATCAAAGTTTTTCAATGTTCATTTGACAATATCCTTTTTTACTGCCGATTCCCAAAAACGCTGTCTTGGTAAACACAAAATTGTGTCCCCAGCTCACTAGGTTTTAAAACAAAGCCCTTTAACAATTAAAGAAAACATATGACTGATAGAAATCTTTTGCAGACACAAGAAGCTTGAGATTCTACTCACGTTTTTCATTCATATGATCAGGAATTCCTCCAAGAGCACAAACAGCCTGTACGACAATCCACAAAACAGTCATTTAGATCATTTACTAAATTATTGTTCTATTTTTTCATTGTTATTTCTTACTTTTCTTTTACTTATTATATATGCACAAATAAGGTATATATATATTTCTAATATACTGACCGCCACTGATGTGACAGAGGACTTGCTGAAAAGTCGTTCCGCTTCCTTGAACTTCCTATTCCTCCGATCCGTCTTGCTGTTTGAATTCCTAAAGTAGGAGTAAAAACTGATGCTAACCTGTACATATTTAAGATATATACATCACTGAACCACATGGAGTCACATCACAACTCACTTTTGATTGGTCAGATATCGGTCCCATCCTCGAATGATGTTACCATACATCTGAGTGTCCTCCAGGTAACTGCCTTCAAATGCATAAATCTGTCTTTCCAGATTCACCAAAGTCTCCTGTTAAAAATACAAATAAAGTTCTAGTTGCAGCTGTCAATCACACATGACCTACATATAATCATATTATTATAATAATAATAATATGTATTTCTCTTTGCAGTTCTACTTTCTTTGTTCATTTTGTAAACCGAAGCTGTGTAGAAGTGGCATGTTTTTTTTTATTGCTGTATACCTTTGCTGTATGCATCATGAGGCGCCACAACAAAAGCGGCTAACCCAGTTAGCATGTTAGCATAGATATACAGTAGTTACTGGAATATAATTTTGATACATGTAGTACAAATAGGATAAAATAAGACTTTCTGGATTCTAAATACAAACACATATTCATATATTCATTTGAAAGTATCTACAACAGTTTATTTCAGACTAGTGTTTGTATGATAACACAAATACGGGTATTTCGGTCTCATTTGGTGCCGCCTCAACACGGTTTTGGACATTTAGAAAGGGTTATAATTACCGCAAGCTCTTGTTTTCTCTTGACCAGCTCGGAGAGCTCGCGGCGGGTGTCGGGGATCTGCGGTGGAGTCGCTTTGGCGTGCATCGCCATGATGGAGCTGCTGAGCTACTCGATGACCGAGAACAGCTGAAGCGGGACCGGCTGACTGCAGTACTGTGCATGTCCTCCGGATCGCCTCCAGAGCAGAATTCGAACCACTAAAGCTAAAAAAAAAATCGATCAAAAACTGGTAGGGCTTCTCCTAGGAATTATATTAATAATAATAAAATCCTGATAAATACATTAGAGTGTGAAATCCTAATAATAATGTAATTTATAATATCCAAGAAATATATAATTTATGATTTCATTCGCATTTAGATCAAGTCTAGATCGTTTCCATGTGACGTGGCCTCCTCCTTGACCAATGAAACGCGGGCGTGAACAGGTAAGCCACGCCTCCCTGGGTTTTCGTTCTGCGTACTATTTCCAGTTCTAGCCGTTCTTCTTCTTGTACGATTTTATGGCGGTTGACAAGCCATTTGAAATTTCTTTGCCTTAGGCCGCACAACAAAATCTCTGGCTTTCTCGCGCTTTTTTGTCTTTTCTGTCATTTTACATACACGCACATTTATAGCCAGTGGCCACCAAGCGGCGACAGAGTACTTGTTATAAAAGCAACTTTCTTTGCATTAACTAATGTACACAGACGTCACAGTAAAAGCCTATTTTAGGATACATTTTTAAACGGGAAGGGCAATTGATGTGAAGGCAATAACAACTATTATTTTAATAATATATTTATTCAGTAGTAATATAGCTACTATGACCCGATTGGATCATAAAAATAGAATCTTCATTAATTGGGACTTTAATGTATTTATTTCTTTTGTTATTGGCGTTTGCTGATTAACGTTGTTTACAGTAGGAAAGCTTAACTAATCTAACTCTCGGCGTCGCGTTTGCATGTTGCCATGGCAACACACAGTCGCTCACGCAATCCAACACAAACTCAGAGTGAGTTCACCTGCAACAGCATGAAAACAACAGGACAGGTCATTTAGCGGTTTTTAATAAATAGAGACTTTTTTATATGTATCCTTTTGTGTCTTGCTCTGAACAAAGAAAACTACACGACATTCAAGGGAAGGAAAGCATGGGCAAACTATACAAGGGACTGAATGAATGTGAGTGATTTGCCTTTAGTGTCCTAAAATCGGCTAAAGTGTTCTTACTGTATTTATTCTTATTCAGAGCCATGTATTTCTCTCTGTAGTTCAGGGATGTGCTTCATCCATTCCAACCAAGTACCAGACAATCATCATCAGCAATGAAGAGAAGAAAGGCTTTTCCTCGCAGTCAAAGAGGTTTCAAAATCACCTGGTGAGCAGATTAAATAATCCAGCTCTCCTATATTTATTTTTTATGTATTATATACTGAGTTTATGGTGTGCCATTAAAAGCGATGTTTATCTATCTATCTATCCATCCATCCATCCATCTATTTCAGAATGAGAATCCAGGGCCTGGTTCATATATCTCAGGTGCACCTGCTGAGGGATGCAGTCCTTCATTCTCTAAGAGAGGAACAGGCAGCTTTGCTTCAAAAGTGAGACCTTGATCAAAGACTTGTTATACAGAATCATCTGGAAATGACATATCCTACATTAATCAGTGCATGTGCAGGCATCTTCTTTATGACAGAGGTCTTCCAAACTTTTATGCTGTAGACATCTGGCCTTCCTGTTAATTGCCTTGCACTTCTTTTAAATATATTATTATGTATAATATTACTGCCTGTTTTCGCATCTTGAGGCCGGTCGTGTGCCACGTAGCTTCCAGAGATTAAGCCCAGGACCTGATGCTTATAACCTCCAGACGTCTCTACTTCACAAGCACGATTTTAACAGAGGAGAATCCAGAATGTTTCGTCTGCCGGTTGCAGTAAAGAGGGAAGAACCAAAAAATGAAAATCCTGCTCCAAATCAATATGATGTATGTATTGACTCTGGGTGTATAACTTTGTGGCAGACATTACTATTATTGTTTTTTGTCAATGTGAAAGGTTACCATTTGAATAAAATTATGATTGATTTCCAAATCATTATCAGCCTGTTAAGTTTTCTTCTTAAAACAGCTTTTCGTAGAACAACACTTATTTGAAAAGGAAATCTTTTGTACCATTATAAATGTGTCTTTACTGTCCCTTTTGATTTGATGCATTCTTGCTGAATAAAAGTTTAAAAAAATCCTACTGACCTCAAACATTTGAATGGTAATGTATGATTTAATTAATGTTGTTGTCAGGTGTCTTATAGTGCTGTGGACAAAAATTCAACAGTTTCAGCTCAAAGTGCATTTTGCTCTAAAACCAGACGGAGTGCCAGTGTCTCAGACAACTTTAAAGGACCCTCTCCCTGTGAGTAACTCCGTTTTAGATGAAGATGATTAAGTTAGAGGTGCAATGCAAACTGTTAAAACACTTCAGTAACAACATTATATGAAAACAAATGAATATTGATGAGTTTTGTTGGCTTTTCAAGAGTGTGAGTGTATCTTTGCATATGCACATAATTACAACCACTGTACATATTTTAAATTCAGTAGTGAAATGAGGTATAATATTCATTGGTAAAGAAGAGCTATTCCTGTGCTATTAATTAATTTGTTCACATGTTCATATTTACTCAAATCAACGTGCCAAACAAACAAAAGAAATTACGGATGATGAATCTATCCATCTCTATTCTCGTTCTGAAGGCCACTATAATGTGAGTGACATTTTGCTCCAGAAGACGCCTCAAGTTCCCATGTCCTGTTTCAAATCCACCACTGCCCGGATCCAGCCACCAGTGAGAAACAACATCCCTGGTCCTGGGACCTATAACCCCTATCAACCACCAGAACCTGTGAAGAGAACCGTTCTGCCGTAAGTGTTGAGTCAGAACTGCAATAAATTAACACCCATAGGGTTTTCTTTCATGATCTTAAGAGCAATAATGCACTGGTGGAACATGTACGTTTATATAATGATTTTTGGCAATTTATATATTGCCAGCCAAGAATTTCATCACAATACACAGATATTTTTGAAAATATTTCATATACAGTGGGTACGGAAAGTATTCAGACCCCCTTAAATTTTTCACTCAATGGCTGCAATATAACAAAGAGTGAAAAATTTAAGGGGGTCTGAATACTTTCCGTACCCACTGTATATAAAAACAGCTGCTTTTATCATTAACTACTAGATTTTCAAAAGCAGAATAAGAATAGTCATGGATATCTCGGATGTCTCGTTCTTCATGGATTAAGAGGTTTCACTCTTGTATCTGTGCAGAAGGAGACACTACTTGGGATTATCAGCGCCACCTCTGATCCCCATCAAAGACCCACCCTTCCCTGGCCCGGGACATTATGACATAGTGAACTACAATCGTCCGGCCAAACACCTTGTATCTAGTGCCGCCTTCCTGTCCGGGACAAGCAGGTGGATACAAGACGTCAAAGGACAGGACATTCCTGGTCCCGGTAACACTTACATAACCTTTACTTCATTTAAAGTAGTGTTTAACTATAGTGTTTTAACTTTTATCATGGATATATGTACTGAATATACTAAATTTCCTTCTCCCAGGTTTCTATGAACCCACAGTCCTTTCAAAGATATCATTCTTGTGTAATCCTGCAAAAATGTGGATACCGGCTTAAACTTATTTTGAACAAATTTTAGTAAACAGTTTATACAGATTTTAAGTATTTGTGTGCTCATGTTTCATAAAAATGGCATCTCAATAAGATTATTTTAAAGTATTATATCAATTGAGCTTTGATGTCAAACTGCTGTAATGAAGAGATATACAATGGTGACCAAAAGTTTGGAATAATTAAGATTTTTAAATGTTTTTGAAATAAGTCTCTAATGCTCAAGGGTATATATACAAGTTTTGATCAAATAAATGCAGACTTGGTCACTAAGTGAATCAAAGCATTCTCAGAAACATGGAGCTGCTTTCTCTGTCTGAGTCATGTCTGAACAGCTGAAAGTCAAAGCAGACACAGCTGAGCTCCAAACCCTTGATCCCTCAGCAGCTGATCTTGGACCTGCTGGATGGTGAACGTGATTATGTGAGTGATGTGCTTCAGCTGATCCTGGGTCAGTGCTGTAATACAGGGGTAGGAGCAGCTGTTGCGGGAGAGGAGGGTGTGGAGGACTGAGCTCATCTGAACAATGCCAAAATCTATGAGGGGATTTCAGACGGTCATGATGACATGAAAATGTCCTCTGGAGCATCAGTGAATGACCTCGGGACAAGGTCAACATTACTTTTAAAATGATTCATCGGGGCTGTTTAATACCACCTTTATCTGATTAAACATTTATAGATTATGATGTAACAATATAAAAGATGATTTAGTTATGATTATAGAATAGTTATGTTATTGGCTACAAAATATAATAGACAATTGCTCACCAAAGCTCCATTTATTTGATCAAAAATATCAAATATAAATGTGAAATATTATTCTAATTTAATAGAACTGTTTTCTATTTGAATATATTTTAAAATGTAGTTTATTACTGTGATTAAACACTGAATTTTCAGCAGCCATTACTCCAGTCTTCAGTGTCACATGATCCTTCAGAAATCAAAGTGTCTTTGCTCAAGAAACATCTCTCATTATTATCATTTTAAAAAACAGTTGTGCTACTTAAAGGGGTCATATGATGCGATTTCAAGTTTTCATTTCTCTTTGGAGTGTTACAAGCTGATTGTGCATAGATAAGATCCCTGAAGTTGCAAAGACTAAAGTCACAAACCCAAAGAGATATTCTTTATCAAAGTTAAGACTCTGCCACGCCCCCCTAAAACGGCTCGTTCTAACAGTCAGCTGTCTTAACCGCGGCTTGTGTACTGCATCATTACTGCGTCTGTTCCCCTTTCGGGCTTGAACTGATGGTAAAACTAATGACATTATTTACTGTCTTTACATTTATTTTGAAAGATGAAGCTCGCGATTATGGTAAGGGGCGTTACATTTCCGACGAGTGCTTGCGGTGTTCGGCCAATCACAATGCACTGGGTCAGCTGGCCAATCAGAGCAGACTGCGCTTGTCGGAAGGAGGGACTTTGTAGAAAACGAAGCGTTTGAGAGAGGCGGGGCATAGAGGACCTACAATAATGTACAGTATTTGAAAAATAATGTGTTTCTTGAACATTAAAGCATGTCAACATATTCTGTTACACCAAATGCACAAAATAATGATCTTTAAAAAAGCATCATATGACCCCTTTAATATATTTGTGTAAACCGTAATACATTTTTTTCAGTGTTTTTTGATGAATAGAAGGAAATAGAATGAAACTGCAATCTTTTGTAACATTATAAATGTCACTTTTGATCAATTTAATGCATCCTTGCTTATGAATTTCTTTCAAATAAAATCTTACTGACCTGAAACTTTTTAATGGTTTAGTGTATATGCTAATGATTTTTAATGATAATTATGACTACACTATATAGTATAAATGTTCTCAAAACCCGCCAGGATTCTAGGGTGTTCTGGGTGGTTGCCGGGTCATTGTTATGCGGTTACTAAGGTGTTCTGAGTGGTGTTTAGTGTGATGCTTTTCAGTTGCTAGGGTGATTGCTATAGGTGATAACTTACTTTAGAACTGTTCACTAAAACGGTTCTTTGGGGAACCAATTAGTTCTTCTATGGCATAATTGCGGAAAAAAACCCTTTTTGAGATTTTATCTTACTTTGGTTTGTTGAGTTCTAGATATTTTCAGTATGGGAAGCCTTACAGTAAAATTCAGTGCAGTTGGTGAAATATTTGGAGTAATAAGAGTGCAGTAATGCAGAATGTTGTCCACCCATCCCGTATGTCGTCTGTTGCTGATATCTCAAACCCTGCAGCTGTTCAACCACCCCCGTCAGCAGCTGTGAATATATTCAAATGCTGACTTCACCATTGTCCAAAACGGCTTATCTTTAATATCATGTGTATATCTTACAGATTTCATAAATTGATCTTAGCTGTTAAAGTGATGTGAGGTTTTTGAGAACTTGTGCTTCTTGTGAGCATAGTCTAAAACGGTCATTGTACATCTCATGTGAGAAGAAATCAGCCATAATTGGGTTTCTTTAAGAGAACAGTTCACCTCAAATGGAAAATGTCGACTTATCATCTGCTCATCCTTATGATTAACCTATAGGTTGTTTCTGTTTGTTGAACACAAAAGGAGATGTTTGCACTCAATGAAAGTGGACTGTGACCTATGGTTGTCCAAAAAAAGCTAAAAAGTACCTTTAATTAAAGTAGTCTGTCTTCCTTTGTGTGATCAGTATCCCAAAATATGTCATTACTGAAAATTATTCATTAACTAAAGTTAAAACTATTAAAAATCATTATTGTCAATTGAAAGCTGAAATCAAATTAAAGAGAAATATTAACAAACCTAAAATTATAAATGTTAATGTTAAGAAATTAGAAACGACAACACATAATTTAGAATTTTTGAAATAGAAAGACTGAAATAGCATTTTCTTTTTAAACATACTCCAGCCATATTTGTTTTATTTACCACTTAAAAAACAACAACTTATTTTTACAGTGTAACTTAAATAAAATGAGTTAAAGTCACTGATCTATATAATATAGATCAGTGGATAAAGCATCAAAATTGCTAAAACTAATCCTGAAATAAAGATAAATGAAGCAAAATATAAATTAATAAAAAATTTAAACAAAAAAGTATTTTATTAAAATAAAAAAGACAAAAGTGCATGACAAAATTACTAAAACATTAAAATAAAAATATAAAATAAAAACGAAAACTGAAAATATAAAAAGAATAGCTAATTATAAATACTATAGAAATAGTATAGTATAGTTTTTTAATATTTTGAATTTTGTATTTTCATTTACATTTTAATTGTAGTTAAAGTTTTAGTCATTTTGTTGTGTTTTTGTCATTTGTATACTTTTTTGTTTTGTGTTTTTTAATCCGTTTATCTATACAGTGTTTGTTCATTTTTATTCCAGTTTTAGGTATTTTAGTATTATTTGCATTTTTGGGTGTACTATCCTTTTTCATCGTAAGGTTAGCTGTCTCTCATTTTCTGAGATTCTCAGAGTAACTTAGCCACAACGAGAAAGCAATATCCAATCCATTTTGTGTTTCTAATCATTTAAACGTACTGAGACCCATTCAAAACACATTTTACTAAAGTGCAGTGAAGGTGTTTTGAAGGAGATGCCAGCGACTTCTTCAAATTGGGCTTCAAAAAAGCCTCAAATATGCCCTTGATCTATTAGTGATGGATGGTGCATGTTAAAATATCTTCAATAACCTCTTCACTATCTGTGGTTCTGCCTCCTCTTCTGGTTTGCAGGTCACATTAGAAGAGTTTTTTGATGTAAGATCTTTACAAAGCACTGCACAGATTATATAAAACCCATCAGCATCTACTCATAAACAACCCTGATTTATGTTTTAAAGCTTCTTTGTGGTTTAAGGGGGTCCAATGTGGCCCAACCTGACCGCATTCTCACCTATGTCATCGCAACAAAGCCTCTTTTTATCCCATTTGCGTCGTTCTCCGTGGCAGCGAGACATAACTTAGATGATTTTAGGCAGGGTACGCAATGAGTGCGCCATCACGCCGGATACACATCCCGGGGCTTCTGTGCTGTACAGATCTCAGTTGTTTAACTCATGACTGATTGGATCTACATTTATCTCCAAATGCCCGCAAGCAGGGACTGAAAGCAGTCTGAGAAACTCTCCACCTGACTGCAGTGCATGCTGTTTTTTGACCCATGCGTTATTTTTATGTCTGTTTTAGCTGATCAGTTTTAATCTGCATGTTTTTTAACCATTTAAATGAGTGTGTTTTGGAAATGTTGATTATTCACACAAATGTAAGTGGTTCAGTGTAGGTATGCTCCACTAGTTGTTGTTGGCAGGGTTATATCAGTGGCACCAGATGGCTGATTTGCTTCGTTCTGCTATAATGGCTTGATTTCAACTCTTAAATGCTCTAGTTAAAGTATTAAATAAGACCAGACTCACATTAGTTTACACATGACCCAATCCAGTTCGAACTATAATGACATTTCCAGCAGTCTCAGATTGGTGTGGTTACAGTTATAGGGGTCTGAGGGTCTTTGACTGGCGCTGTATCAATTATTATAATTCAGGTCTTGGACATGGTTCATTTTAATACGTCTATGGGGAGAACTGTACTTTTTGAACCACTGTTTGTAATCAGTGTTATTCTTTCATTGAGATGTTATTCTAGTTTTTTTTTTCTATTCCATTTTTTTATTTCAGCTAGTTAATTTTGTTGAGTTTTTGTCATTTTTATCAGTTATTGTTTTGTTTTTTATTTTTTAATCAGTTAGTCTATCAATACGGTTTTTGTACATTTTTATTTCAGTTTTAGCTTTAGTTATTTTAGTACATCAAAGTTAAACTAAATGAAAATGAGAAATGTTGGCAACTGGTTGAAATAAAAAAAAAAGTTTAGGTTTCTTTTAGATTTTGTTTTACTTTAGTTAACTTTTATCTTATTTCAGGTAAAGCAATTTATTTTTACAGTTTTAGTTTTAGTTAACTATAATAACCTGCAAAAGATTTGTTTAAGCTTATTACAAAGTTTTACTGTATATA
>NW_015554119.1:1291265-1298057 GCF_001515605.1 Sinocyclocheilus anshuiensis | reverse complement strand
ACTATAAAAATCTATTTTTTTTTTAACAAATAAAACTTTAATAATTATTATTATTAAATGCACAAATTTAACTTTTTTTTCTGATCACCTATGGAATTAAATATATTGCGTTTGCAGGTCCACCAGGTCATAATGTACATCAGATGATTAATAAAATGTGGGATCCACCTCAGTTTTGCAGCGGGGCACAGTAAAGGACGTGTACCGTTGTGTCTCCATCCTGATTCCGCAGATCCAGCTTTTAGAAACCGAGAGGAGGAGCCATTGTGCAAAAACCTACAGATACACCTTTTCCTTTACAGCACCTGTGAAGACGCCAGTATTTTCATAAATGTATTTTAAGTAAATTAGAGATATACAAATGTAAACAGTGTATATAACCATGAATAACCTTTTCAAGTGTGCAAACTGCGCGTCAGTGTCCCCCATCCAGGTGAATGGTACGCTCCAGTGGATAGGCAGAGACAGTCCCGCATCGTGCGGCTGTATTCGGCGAGCGGCTTGCTGTGTGGTGGGTAGGGCCCCGGACCTGGGCCCCCCTCTTTTTCTATCTATGGTTTTCACAGCTGAGATCACACATTTCAGTGGGAATAGCGAATTTAATCTATCATCGATCGTATTGCTCTTTTAATTGAGCTCAACTGTTTGTTATTGACCAGATTTAAAGGGCCACTGCATTCGGGTGTGTTCATAACTGGGAGTTCCTCTTTTTTACGCGTCTCTTTTGGAGCCTGTAATGGAATGACTGACTGCAAACCATGAACAAAATGGAGAACAAGACTCTAGAGTGCAGCTTTGAAGAAAAACTGACGCTGACAGATAAAGGTAAGTACATCTGAAATAAAAGAAAACTACGTACAAAATGTCCATGAAACCCTGAAAAAACGCATGGGTGGTCAAAGGACGCAGAATATATTACTAGAGTAGGCTATATGTGCGCATATTTTCAGTCATGTCATAGTGTTTATATTTTGTATGAACCTTAAAGCTTGTTCATTTAGGTTTCTGTGCCACCTGTCATTAAGAAAACAACAAAAGTAGCGGCCCATATGTGCGTGACCTGGATAACGGCTTTTCGCATTTCAGTGAGCATAATTCAGTGGCGTTTAATGTCAGCACTCTTAATTTGATGATTCGGAAATTATATTCGCTGCTATTGTTTGATCATTACTATATTTCCACGAGAAAAGCATCAGTGAGTTTATATATTAAGAGGTTTCATGGATTTACCGGTGTGCGCAAAACAGTCCTGCTCATGTCTTAGACCCGCTACATGTCTATAACAGTCCTTGTTCAGCACCAACTGAAAGCCCACAGGTTTTTCGTTGTTGCATCATGATTAATCCTCCTATTGCCTTATGATACAGAACTCAATGTGATCCTGCAATTAGAAACTACAAAAAAAAACTTTTCTTAATCAGTATTTTATATGGTTTGACAGTAAAAAAAAGATTTAAACATCCTTAAAACAAGATTAATTTACTTGTGATGCTAAATTTTAAGAAATTTGCCAATGTGGTAAAAATAAATTATTATATATTGATTATCTAGTCATATATTTAATAATACAGGCTATCTTTTATTAATAGGACAAAGATACTGATTCCCAACTTGCATTGCTTTGGAGTAATTTCTGTGTAAAGTCGTAATGCCACATAAAACCCAGGCTAAATTATACCTGTTCTGACCCACCTCAACAGTATCAAAAGATGCAATTGCTGCGTAAATGCATTTATGCCACTTCTGAGCAGCATTAAACAGACATCTAGCCTAAATGCCACTTCAGAAATGCTTCTGTGCCACCGTTGTAGTGCAGATTTGATGTTGGTTTAATAATTTTGCATGGGATCATATTTGTAGTATGGGCTTGAAACCCAGAGTTTGCAGGTTCAAATCCCATAAGGCATAATTCATGATCAACAGCTATTGTGTCCTTGAGCAAGGAATTTAACCTCAGGCTAGTTATAATGCAATGTAAGCTGCTTTGAATGAAAGCGTCTTCTGAAATCAGATCAAACCTGAAACCTAAGGATCGCAATTCCTTAGGTTTTACTAGAGTCCTCTAATAAATTACCTTTAACGGCAAGGTCAAATGCTGCCTCGAGATGTGTAGTTGCAGGTATGGCGACAACAGTAGATTGGTGTGAGTTATGCTAAGGAAACAGCTAGTCATTGTCTCACAAGATCTTAGTTTATGCACATTCCTGTCTCTTGGTATTTGTAGTTTTAAATCAGGCTGTTTTGAACTGTCATACACTCTTAAAAATAAAGGTGCTTCACGATGCCATAGAAGAACCATTTTTGGTTCCACAAAGAACCATTCAGTCAAAGGTTCTTTAAAGAACCTTTGACTGAATGGTTCTTTGTGGAACCAAAAATGGTTCTTCTATGGCATCGCTTGAAGAACCTTTTGAAGCACCTTTATTTTTAAGAGTGTACCACATGTATACTTGTGCAGCCCTAAACTGTAAAAATGCGCCAAAAGAGGAGGAAACATGTCATCGCATTCCTATATGATTACTGTGTTAAAGACAGATCTCGTTCTCAACTCTCTTGTCCCGGGCCAGTAAACTACAACCTAGCAAACCCCCAGAACACCTTAGCAACCATGATGATGAGTATTACATTCTATGCTCTTTCATCGGCATGGATGATAGAGCATTACCTTCAGCTCAACCTGGCAAAGACAGAACTTCTCATCTTCCCAGTCACCCCATCAGTACAGCAGCAGTTTACCATTCAACAGGGCACATCAACGATAATCCCATCGAGTTCGGCCAAGAATCTTGGGGTGATCCTTGATGATCAGCTGATCATGCAGGTTTGCACTACATAACATCAGGAAAATCAGACCCTTCCTAACAGAGCATGCAACAGCTTCTCGTCCAGGCCCTTGTCATTTCTAGTTTGGACTATTGCAGTGCTCTTCTGGACCAATCAGACCTCTGTAAATGATTCAGAATGCAGCAGTATGTTTTGTTTTCAATGAACCCAAGAGAGCTCATGTCACACCGCTTCTCATCTCTCTGCACTGGCTTTCAGTCATGGCTCGCATCAAGTTCAAGTCATTGGTGCTTGCCTACAGAACTGCCACGGGCTCCGCACCCTCCTACCTCCGCTCTCTCCTATGCATCTACACCTCCTCCAGAAGCCTGCAGTCAGTAAATGAGCGGTGGCTCGTGGTCCCATCACTGAGAGGCACAAAATCACTCTCAAGGAATGTTTTCTTTCACCATACCCTGTTGGTGGAATGACCAACCTAACTCCATCCGAACAGCCGAATCCCTCACAATCTTCAAGAAACAACTGAAAACTCATCTCTTCCATGAGCATCTAACTGTCTCCGATAATAATAATAATTAAAAAAAAAATTCTATGCCTTCACTTTTTCTCTTATTATCCTCCTGTCCAAGCTTTTTACTATTTTGAATAATGACTGAAACCTTGTGTTTATTGCCATCTTAAAAGACCTCCTCCCACGTTTTTTTTTTCTTGTGTCAGTTATTCATATCCTGTGAATGTGAAGCTGATCTCAGGTCAGTGGCAGCTGTATGGCTCACACCTTGGGCCATTTGAGTCACGGACACCAGTGTGTCATTATTATTAGCTCTGATGGAGGCCTTGTCCTGTAGCCTGAGGCTCAGAGAACCAGAGAGAGAGAGAGAGAGAGAGAGAAAGAGAGAGAGAGACAGGTCAGAGAATCCTCTGTACAGCAACATTGATTGCTTTGTAGTGAGTGTTTTGGGCGCAGGCAGGACCGAGATTCTCCAAGACTGAACTTGATCAAAGGGATACTGTTTCCCCATCACAGATGAGTCTGTACAAAGACTATCAGGTTTTTCTCTCTCACTCACTGCAAGACATTTCTGTACGCTGCACAGACTATAGGGTTCTGCTTGATAAGATCTTTATTTTACACTATTTTTAATTTGCTGTCTTGTTTAGAGTAAAGTTACCAATAAGAACCTAGAAGGTTTTAGAGCCTTTTGCCATACGAGAACCTTTAGGTCATAAAATGTTTTTTTTTTATTTTTTTTTTTATTTCCAATAGTTGCTAATATTATGGCTATAATGTCATATACTGATTGCTTTGTAGGTTTTTATTCCTGCAGTTCAATTTCAGTATGGTGACATACTTCAAATCCGCAGAATTTGCAGTACAAATGTTTATCCACATATAAGTTTGCAAGGCATAGGCGCATACATAAAATCTTCAAAATCTCCAAAGAACGATTTAGAATCTCACAAACCCTGTACAACCAAAATGCCAGTGTTTTAAGAAGAAAAGTATACTTTGCTAAACCTAAAGCTCTGCAGAGAACCATTAAAGAGCATTTATGTTTTAAAACCAGGCCTAGATGAGAAAAGGTTTCCTGTGGGATGGAGTTATTGTTCAAGCCGAAGGCTCTTGTTTGTGTTAGTAATGTATGACGTGGATATTCTCATTCTCAGACACTCAGAGGCAAATAATTCCTGCTTTTTTTCCAAGAGGTCTTGGAGGATTGGAAATTTCGATATCTGGCCGTGGCCAAAGTGGCCAGCTCAGCAGACTGCGTAGGATTATTGCGACAGGTTTTAACTAAGAATTTCATTATAATATTACCCAACAGACTGCTATAACAAAAAAAAACATGCTTTAAAAGCATTCTCCTGCAAAACTAACAACCTGCAAAGCTTCCGGAGGTGATTTGAACTGTATGCTAATGATCTAAATCTGCAAATCATACATGTCTTTGCCATAATAAATATAGATCCAAGAAACCCCATTTTCACTTCTGCTTTCAGTGGAAAATATGAGTAGTTTGTGGCATATGACCACATTTGTATGATTTTGTGGTTCAAACAACATGGTGGATGGTGTCGGCCACGAGTAATCGTGACTGTTTTCACCATAATGTTGTTATATACAAGTAGACCAAGTAATGAGAGAGGATGACTTCTATTTTTGGAGGTATCTTTGGCAAGAGCTGTGTGTCATAACCGTGTGGGAAGACGGAAAAGGAAAGGGAGGAGGAAGGAATAGAGTGAGGAGGGAAGCAGCAGCATGGAAGGATTTAATTTGCTTGTGAAATGTTTGTTTCCAGAAGCCTGAATCTGAAGTTTTATGTGGGCGGAAGAGCAACAAAATGAGAGAAAAAATGAGAACTAGAGAGTGCTATAGAAATCTGTCTGGAAACAACTTGGATTGTAGTGATATATGAGAAAAGATATGTTTTTAATATGATTTATTTGCTGAATTAATATCAGACATTGAATTTGCAAGAATTTTATGAGATTCAGATCATTGAGTTGCTATGTTCTTTGGAGATAAAATATTATTTTTCATTATAGGATCTTCAGACCGGCATTTTGGTTTCTGGGTTCTTCAAAGCACAAAAACAAAATCAAAGCATCATTACCTTTTCTAGAGTGTTTAGTGCAATATTTCTTGGTTAATTAGAAGTTATCCATGTAGAGATATCCAAAAGATATCCACCAATGATGGATTTGTTTCTTACAAACGCACATCTTTTTGCTTTACAAGACGTTAGTTGATGGACTAAAGTCATGTGGATTACTTGTGATGTTTTTATCAGATGTTTGGACTCTCATTCTGACGGCACCCATTCACTGCAGAGGATCCATTGCTGAGCAAGAGATGTAATGCTAAATTTCTCTAAATCTGTTCCCATGAAGAAACAAAAACTCACCCTCTATCCATGATGAGTTTCAATTTTATTGTGAACTATTTGCAATAGACAGATTTTAACATGAAGAAACACCATAATTTGGCCGTTCTTTCCACCCCAAGCTTTGTTTACCCTAAAGCTCAAAATTATGGCGTGCACTGATGTTTTAGATCTCAGAGGCATTTCTTTTTTAAACTGACAGTGTGCACCTTGAAATTAGAGAGTGATGGTCTTAATCTGCAGTTCTGCTTCCATAATGAGGTGTGGCGTCTGCAGGGCCGTGAAGTCAGGATCCAGTTTTTGTTGGCAAAACTGTTTTGTCGCGGCAGCTGAAGTGTAAACAAAGTGAGAATTTGCGTGATTAGATCACGTCTTCACTGTTGCACAATGACTTTGTCTTGGCGGCAGGAAAGCAGTGGAAATCTGTCTCCGTCTTACGTAAGCGGGGCTTGTGACTTCCTTTTGAGTCCAAACATGAGAAAACAGGATCCCCTCAAGGACAGAATATTTTAAATAAAGCTGAATGAATATGTGTTTACCAACATACAGATCTGAAAATGAGGTCAAACTTTGAATAATTTCTGAATAATACATTTCATTGTTGGTGTGCTGAGAGAAATATTTATCAGTTTTCTAATTATAGAGTCAGTCTTTTACTATAATGAAACAAAAAGCCATTACAGGTTATGCTTAAAAGTGATTTTACCAAGTGAAGAAGTTTTGTTTGGCGAGACACAATGCCTAAAAGAAAGCACTTTTATTATTAACAACTTTTATTATTATTATTATTATTCAATTATTTATTAATTTTATTGTTTTCATTTAATTTATATATATATATATATATAAATTGCATATGTGTAAAATTAACTTAATTCAAAGGAAAAGTAAGCCTTTCTTGTTTTTTTCTGACTCCTTTGGCAGATATTTGTTCTTGTTTTAAGCATAAACTCACTTCATTTTGATCAATTTCTCTTCTTATGTTCTGTCATTTTGCATATGCAGTAAATGTGTCTTGATTTAAGTTTAGCCTGATGCGATTTCGATTGTTCCTTTCTCTTTGGAGTGTTACAAGCTCTTGGTGCATAAAGAAGATCTGTAAAGTTGCAAAGACTAAAGTCTC
>NW_015554119.1:1281325-1290124 GCF_001515605.1 Sinocyclocheilus anshuiensis | reverse complement strand
GTTTGTGGCATATGACCACATTTGTATGATTTTGTGGTTCAAACAACATGGTGGATGGTGTCGGCCACGAGTAATCGTGACTGTTTTCACCATAATGTTGTTATATACAAGTAGACCAAGTAATGAGAGAGGATGACTTCTATTTTTGGAGGTATCTTTGGCAAGAGCTGTGTGTCATAACCGTGTGGGAAGACGGAAAAGGAAAGGGAGGAGGAAGGAATAGAGTGAGGAGGGAAGCAGCAGCATGGAAGGATTTAATTTGCTTGTGAAATGTTTGTTTCCAGAAGCCTGAATCTGAAGTTTTATGTGGGCGGAAGAGCAACAAAATGAGAGAAAAAATGAGAACTAGAGAGTGCTATAGAAATCTGTCTGGAAACAACTTGGATTGTAGTGATATATGAGAAAAGATATGTTTTTAATATGATTTATTTGCTGAATTAATATCAGACATTGAATTTGCAAGAATTTTATGAGATTCAGATCGAGTTGCTATGTTCTTTGGAGATAAAATATTATTTTTCATTATAGGATCTTCAGACCGGCATTTTGGTTTCTGGGTTCTTCAAAGCACAAAAACAAAATCAAAGCATCATTACCTTTTCTAGAGTGTTTAGTGCAATATTTCTTGGTTAATTAGAAGTTATCCATGTAGAGATATCCAAAAGATATCCACCAATGATGGATTTGTTTCTTACAAACGCACATCTTTTTGCTTTACAAGACGTTAGTTGATGGACTAAAGTCATGTGGATTACTTGTGATGTTTTTATCAGATGTTTGGACTCTCATTCTGACGGCACCCATTCACTGCAGAGGATCCATTGCTGAGCAAGAGATGTAATGCTAAATTTCTCTAAATCTGTTCCCATGAAGAAACAAAAACTCACCCTCTGTCCATGATGAGTTTCAATTTTATTGTGAACTATTTGCAATAGACAGATTTTAACATGAAGAAACACCATAATTTGGCCGTTCTTTCCACCCCAAGCTTTGTTTACCCTAAAGCTCAAAATTATGGCGTGCACTGATGTTTTAGATCTCAGAGGCATTTCTTTTTTAAACTGACAGTGTGCACCTTGAAATTAGAGAGTGATGGTCTTAATCTGCAGTTCTGCTTCCATAATGAGGTGTGGCGTCTGCAGGGCCGTGAAGTCAGGATCCAGTTTTTGTTGGCAAAACTGTTTTGTCGCGGCAGCTGAAGTGTAAACAAAGTGAGAATTTGCGTGATTAGATCACGTCTTCACTGTTGCACAATGACTTTGTCTTGGCGGCAGGAAAGCAGTGGAAATCTGTCTCCGTCTTACGTAAGCGGGGCTTGTGACTTCCTTTTGAGTCCAAACATGAGAAAACAGGATCCCCTCAAGGACAGAATATTTTAAATAAAGCTGAATGAATATGTGTTTACCAACATACAGATCTGAAAATGAGGTCAAACTTTGAATAATTTCTGAATAATACATTTCATTGTTGGTGTGCTGAGAGAAATATTTATCAGTTTTCTAATTATAGAGTCAGTCTTTTACTATAATGAAACAAAAAGCCATTACAGGTTATGCTTAAAAGTGATTTTACCAAGTGAAGAAGTTTTGTTTGGCGAGACACAATGCCTAAAAGAAAGCACTTTTATTATTAACAACTTTTATTATTATTATTATTATTCAATTATTTATTAATTTTATTGTTTTCATTTAATTTATATATATATATATATAATTTTTTTTTTTTTTACTTAGTAATACTTAATACTTAATATTTAATAGTATAATATTCTTACTGTGCATTTTCTACAGCTATTTTGATGTTTAAAGTAACAATAATTATTTTTTTTTTTACTTAGTAATTTGTGATACTTAATATTTAATAGTATAATATTCTTACTGTGCATTTTCTACAGCTATTTTGATGTTTATTTTGTAAAGTAACAGCCATAATTGTTCAGATTGGGTGACAAATATGGCTACAAAAACATGTTTTCGCAAAGGTAAAAAAATGCTCCTGACAATCAAATCAAGTAGGTTTATTTCTGACCCTGGTTTGTATATGTTGAACACAGTATGTGTTAGTTGTCAGATGCTGTTGTTTAGTGTATGTTAAGGCTGTTAGTATGAACTTTGTGTGGTGCACATATGAAGTCTCAATTGGTTCCCCAGCAGCTGTAGCCGTCAGTGTGGTTTTGACGAGAGACATGTGTGTGTCAGAAAGAGAAAACTGTCGTTAGCATGTGCTTGTGTGTGTGTTCACACTCCCATTCGTTGCCTGTCCTGTTGTCACAGGACCGGCCTGCTAATATTAGCTCCACAGCTGCGCGGGCGGGTTTGGACCCCTTTGCTTGACATTATTGCCCTATAACACTGATCTAGAAACAGCATTGCCACACCTTAGACTGTTTCAGCAGCCATAATCTAAAACAGATGCAGTATAATTGCTTAGAGAAACATCTATAAGGACAGTGTAGAAAGAGAGTGTTTGCAGCATGTGATCTCAGAAGGCGTTTCCTGCTGGGAATGAGTCACATGACTCACATTTTCTTGGATTCTTTCCCTGATGTTCTCACATCTGCTTCTGTTGACCTTCAAAATGAATCTTCTGTCGCTGTAGCATGTGCCACAGGAAGCCACATTAATACTTTCCCCCAAGTGTGTCTGAATAGACCAGTAGGTATTTATAGACACGGTCATATGATGATCCTCTTCACAGAACGCTGCCTGGTCATTTGTTTATATGTTTTAAACATCGAGTCATGGTGCCTTGGCTAGCTGGTGTCATTTCCGCTTTCATCTTGGCTTAGTCAAGGACGCAGGTCGACCGTCCTACATAAAATTACCTCAGTATCAAGTGGCTCCTAATTGAAGGAGCATGCAGGGAAATCCAGGCAATTATAGAGCATTTCCTTCTAAACATGCAGCGCCTCTCTCTGTTTGGCTGCATAGACAATTACTTTTTATTTGACCGGTATGTTACTCTAAAAGCAGCTTATTGCAGTGTGTGCGCCTGGAGTAATTTGCTGTTTCTGAAGCGGTTGGCTTCAGACGGTGATAAGGTGTACTGTTCCTTATATTCATCTTAAAGTTTACTGGATCAAAACCCTGTGGTTCAAGGATCTAACCATTAGGGCATTAAATTCACATTCCTTTTATGGCTTTCATCATTTTTAAGACTTCTGACAGCCATTTTATACTGCAATATGTCAGAGAGCCTTCACCCTTGATACTTCTGCAGGATCAGCTGTAATGGCAGGCAGCATAAGTTTGCTCTGTTTTACATATTTATATCTGTCCTCTTCTGCTTCAGTGTACACAGACACGGCTAGACGTGACACAGACAAACCTAGATACCTTCTGCTACACTCTTGTCGTGCGTTTTCACTTTTTTAGGTGTCTATTTGTGAGGAAATTGTGCACGGTTTTGCTGTCTGAGACTAATTTCAGGAATTGTAACAGACATATTTTGTCAAATCTGTGAAAAATAAATTATACTAGCTTGGAATCAAGTATCAAGTCATTTCATTCGTATCACCTCTTTTGTCAATATTTTAAATTATTCTTTACATTTATATTATTATAACATTTACATTTATTTTATTATTTAAATGTTTTCCACCAAAATATTAAGCAGCACAACTGTTTAAACATTGATAACAAAAAATGTTTCTTGAGCAGCAAATCAGCATATTAGAATGATTTCTGAAGGATCATGTGACACTGAAGACTGGAGTAATGATGCTGAAAATTCAGCTTTACCATCCCAGGAATAAATTATATTTAAAAAATATATTACAATTTAAAACAGTTATTTTAAATTGTAATAATATTTCACAAATTTCTGTTTTACAGTATGTTTGATCATATAGATGCAGCCTTGGTGAAGTAAAAGACAGTTTCCCTACTCAGTGGGTTGTCATCCCATGACACCTTTCAGAATGGATTGTTTTCAGTTCATTTAGTTTAGGCCCTATTTTTATTGTTGTGGCCTGCTTAAGCAACCACAATGCAGGCCATGAGATGGGTCAGACTGAGCTGAGAGCACTGCACTCTTATTGTTAGCAGAAAGCATGATTAAATTATCCAGAATATTCTAGGAAAATTTGTTGAGCATTCAGTGGAATTCTGCAGATACTGATTCTGTGTGGACCTGGACATAAATGATATTATGTGCACAATAGTTCACCCAAAAATGAAAATTTGCTGAAAATGTACTCACCCTCAGGACATCTGAGATGTAAATGAGTTTGTTTCTTCATCGGAACAGATTTGGAGAATTATAGCATTACATCACTTGCTCACCAGTGGATCCTCTGCAGTGAATGGGTGCCGTCAGAATGAGAGTCCAAACAGCTGATAAAAACATCACAATAATCCACAAGTAATTCCCACCACTCCAGTCCAGCAATTAACGTCTTGTGAAACAAAATGCTGTGTGTTTGTAAGAAACAAATCCATCAATAAGACATTTTAACTTCAAACTGTTGCTTCCAGCTAAAATACGAGTCCATAATCCATAATAATGCTTCCTCTAGTAAAAAAAGTCTATCCTCTGTCGTCCTCTCACATCAAAATCCTCTTTTGGCCCATTTTTGGTTGATCTCTGCATATTTCTCTCCTGATTCAGACGAGATTACTTTTTTACTGGAGGAAGCAATATGGATAAAGGACTTGTTTGAAGTTAAAATGCCTTAGTGATACATATGCTTATTACAGTGTTTCACTTCACAAGATGTTAATTGATGGACTGGAGTCGTGTGGATTACATACGGATTATTGTGATGTTTTTATCATTCTGATGGCACCCATACTTTTCAGTCCTCTTTTGTATTATGTTGCACTTTATAAGATTACAAAGACATACATGAGTCATGCACATAGCCTTCCTGTAGCTCATAGAGTGGAGCACGGCACTAGCAAAGACAATTTAATTCACCTTGGATAAAGCATCTGCCAAATGCTTACATTTCATTGTAAAAGTAAGCATTATATTCAGAAATGTGCATTAAGAAAGTAAAAACATTTCATTTGATTTCCCGTTGACAATTCATGGCTATGCTGCTGAAGGCAGCTGCCAAAACATGTGGATGGATGGATGTAGGTCACTGCACATGTAAACAAAGTCACTGTGCCGACTGTGCCTTCACGTCCACACACATAACACACATGGTTTAAGCATGCATATGTACATTTGGATGCTCTTTCCATTAAACCTACATTAAAGAGCCTCTTTAATGTAGATTGATAAAATCCCTTAATGCGGCTTATCTGATTTTTACTCATCTTAGGGTTTGGATGCTTGCTGATAAAAACACCATGAAAAACACAAACAACTGTTGAAAATGTTTGCATATTCTCATATATATCCTATAAAATATAATGTCTCGTTGTGCCCTGAATGCGCTGAAGTGTTTAGTGATGCTGATTATTTCTAAATGATCAATCTCAACAATCACACACCAAACAAACATGAAGCGTCTCAGTAGGAGACCAATTACCACATGATGTACTATAGCGCTTATAGGCATTGCTGTGATTTAATACGATTGCCGTTGTTGTGTTTGTTGTGTCTGTACTCGGGGCAACCATTTAGGCTGTGAGGTTGTTGGACTGGGAATCGTTTTTTTGTGCTATGAGCTGTCTAATGAAGAACAACTTTTAGCCGTGAAGTCAGTCTTGGCCTACTATCTCTCAGCTATATCAAGATATGAGTTGTTTCTGACTGTTTCCGTTTGTGCAAATGTCTGTCTTCATTGAGTGGGAGAGATGCAGAGGGTTCTTAAAATATTAATGGTGTTTGGACGATTCGAGCACTCCTCTGAAGTACTGTGTGTGTCAATGCAGATGTGGGTAACCCAGTTTATCCTGCATATTGATCTGCGAGACAGATTGTTGCAACTCCATTGGATACTTCTGAAGAACCCCAAGAGAAATATGCAATTCCATTGCTGTTCCTTGTTCTATTTTGCATTTCTAGTGCTGTGAATGTACTTGATTTGGATTGAAACATATCTTAAGGGTTGCGTTTAGTCTCGTCACATTACAAAGGCTATAGAATAGTACAGATGCTCAGTATTAGACATGTAGAAACAGGTATTATGATTTAGTTAGCAGTGATTTACTGCATAGTTTGTTATTTTGAAGTAGACGGGCTGTTTTTTTTTTTCAGGGCTACTGAAATGCTGAGATCTTTAGAGTGGCAGGAACCGCTTACAGTATTTCAGCTTTGTTTAAAATATCAGGTATACACAGTTAATGCTGTTTATTCCTACTCCATCAGACATATAACTGCCTCATTCTCAGGAAACGATGCTACTTGTGGCTGTAATTTTCAGGAATGTTATTCTTAAAGTAATCATAAAAATTGACCAATATAATTTGAATGGATAATTGAGTAAATGATGGTAGTAGTTCAAAAAGTTTGTAGTATTTTGTAACATTATAAATGTCTTTACTGTGACTTCACTTCTATGCATCCTTGATAAATAGAAGTATTTAACTTTTAAATGAATTAAACAGTGTTGAAGGTCATAATAAATGGCTAATAATGATCACATCACAAATCACACCACATTAATCACAGTCAATATTGTTTGTTCTTTATGCCAAGAAAAAAAAAATCTATAAAACTAATCGATAGTTTTTTCATCCAAAGTTGAACTCTGTGGAGGTTCGAGTGTTTATTAAGCATGTTTGAACCAATCAGAAAAGATTTATAATTATGTAACTGCCTTAAATATGATGCCAGAAATGTCAAACCATTATTTTCAGTGTAGAATCTGAATTTCAATCAAATGAGTTGATGTGGTACAGTAGATGCAAATGATCTGATGTTCAGATAAAAAGCTAAATAAAATGTTTTGTTTCTTTTGCATTATTTAATAAACATTGTTAAATCTGTCAAATACTGTGAATCAGTTCAGTATCTTCTTAATTATAGCAGCAGCAAGTCATTGGAACACAAATAGGGCACAAATGACACAGTTTCCTGTGAATGAGTTGACTGCCTGCAGGAATTAAAATAAAATTATTAGCAATAGGTATTTGTGGCATTTTCAAGTTTAAATGGTAGGAAATATGCACTCTGTTGGTCTCTCTGAGTCTCTCAGTCTCCTTGTTTTGCTCCGCTGCTCTCTGACCGTCATGTGCCTGTGTGTGCAGATCTCAGGCGCCCTGTGCCATGTTGTGCTCTGTTGCCATCCACATAGACAGTAGAGACGCATGCCACACATGCCTGAGGTCCGACTGACCCAGATCCACTGAGCCTTGTGCTCTTCCTTCCGCTGTCGACACACACAGACCTGTTATGGATGTGCCACTGACCCACTTCACACCATTGTGTCTGTAAATCCCTTCACCGAGCACATATGCTAATGCAAAAAGCACAGAATGGGGTGTATTTACAGCTGTAGATTTAAATCACATCAGGGTTTTCAAAGGAAAAAGCACTAATAAGATCCTGTTATCATGTCAGTTATTTCATCTAGATAGGAGTGTGACTAAATAGAGAGCAAACAGAAGTGTCTCCACTTTGTGCTTGATTTCAGTATGAACTCAAATATTTTTCATAAATTTAATAACGAATATGAGTTGTAAGTTTTGTAGCCCTATAATTTAGGTTGTCCCTATAAATGTAGTTTAATTTCTGTCTGGATTTATTCTTCAATGCAGGGTTATTATCATTAACTAAAACCATTAAATACACTTTTGTTAATTGAAATAACGTTAAAATAAAATTTAAAATGAGATGAAAAACTTAAACTGAACAAAAACATTAAAAAAAAAAAAGATGCTTTGCAAATAAATTGATGTTAAATCACTAAAATTGCTATCTGGAAATAAATAAAAACTAAAACTAAAACAAAAAATTAAATTAAGCCTATATATATATATATATATATATATATATATATATATATATAAACAAATAGCACATAACAAAATTACTAAAAATTGGAATATTGTAATTGTTAAAATTGTAATGAAATGATTACAGTTGTAATAAAATATATTATATTTCTTTATACTATGTTACATTCGTTTATTTGTTTATTCGTTTTTTATATTACTATTTTTATATTACTCATTTTTGTTTTTTTTAATTTCAACTAATTAGAGTAAGTTTTTTATCTAATATTTATATTTTATTAATTTATTTTATTTCAGCTTAATTACCAATGTTAATTAATTAATCAATGTTTTTAATCGTTTAGACGTTTAATCGTGTCACCTAACCATTTTCTTTTTAAATATTACTATTTAGGTCAGGTTTAGTTTTTATTTAGTTAGTAATTTAGTTAGTTTTTTCTAGAAAAAGTATGATTTCTAAATTTTGTTTAGGTTTTTAATCTAATATTTATATCTTAATTTCAACATTATTTCACTATTATTTTATAGTTGTAGTTTTTGCATAGCAACACCCTGGCAACCACCCACGACATCCTTTCATGGTAGTACATTTTGCATCTCAGAAAATGTAAAGATCTAGTTTTGTCTCATTGCATTTCTTGTCTTCTATATATATATGGTATCTCACAGAAGTGAGTACGCCCCTCACATTTTTGTAAAAAAAGTAACATAACGTAAAATTTACATAAAAAATTGTTACTTAAAATAATATAAATGTTAAATTAAAATAAAGTATAAAAAACGTTTTTATTTTAGTTAAAGGCAACATTTCTCATTTTAATTTAGTTTGACTTGATGTATTAAAATAACTAAAACTGAAATTAAAATTAATGCATATTAAGACATATTATTAAGACACACACACACACACACACACAGATATATATATATATATATATATACACATAAA
>NW_015554119.1:1279015-1280974 GCF_001515605.1 Sinocyclocheilus anshuiensis | reverse complement strand
TTGTATTAGAATTTTTTTAAAATGTTATTTAAATGTGGAAATGAGGCAATATCTAATTCTAATTCTAAATTTGTATACATTTCCAGAAGAGAAATCTGAACAATGGATAAAGGCAGGTTTGGAATTCTTGTTTCTCTCTCTCTCTTTGAATTACTTCATAAATCAACATCCAGAAAATAAATAAATAACATTTCAACTAATGTTTTAAGAATAAAATATTATTGATCAGGCAAATTATATTTGAACAAACTCTTCTATAAAAACCTTCGAATGTATATCCCATGCAAAAATGGACCATGGTAACCATAGTTTTAACATTGTTATTTTTGTGATTAGTGTTTTGCAGATTATAAAGCTATCAGCTTGTTTGTTTGTTTATTCCACAACATTAACAAAAACCTTAATACAGTCGCAAAATTATACATTTTCCCCCACATCAACCTTTTCTGCCAAAAAATAAATACATACATATATGCATACATACAAATAAGCTCTACAGAAGTCAATAGTGTCATTATTCAGCTCAATTTAGCTCAGTGTTGCAGTTCAGTTCAATAACTGTGTCAGTGTTGCAATGTTCATCAATTATGATAGTGGTTAGTGCCAAATTACCAGTATTATATATAGTATTTTATTACTATCAATTTACTCTTACCCTGGTAAATCTTTGGTTAGTTTTCAAAGTATGATTCTAATTTGAACATTCTGCTTTATGTCCTTAATGTAAATTTATGTTCTTTTTATCTCTTTCTCTTTTTCGTTTCTCTCACTCCTCCAGTTCTCACATCTCCTCCAGGGACAAGCGGCACGCTTCAGAAAGAGAATGAATTGGACAGTGAGATCCTGAAAGCTGACGACACAACAGTCACAGACTCTTCCCTCATAACAGACCCTCCCTCAAAAACAAAACCAATCAAATCAGACCCGAGACCCAGCACACCTGGATCCATCCCCAACCCACTGGCAAAAAAAGGTACAGTACACCACAATACACGCTTTCAGGTGTTGAATATCAGTTTTGTCTATATACATTTTTATTATATTGAAGAAGAAAACTCAGCCACCACCACCACAGCAGCTATCTATCTATCTATCTATCTATCTATCTATCTATCTATCTATCTATCTATCCATCCATCCATCCATCCATCCATCCGATATGTAATAAATAAATAAACATAATAAAACCCGGCATGGCTCTGTATCAAAGCATCAGCCGAATCTTGGGCTGTGTATGTGTTTGGGGAAGGTTTGCTGAGTGTTCTCGAACAGTCTCGAGTGTATAAGGCCTAGTCAAGTCCTTTTGATAGTGGGCACGGGGCAGACCGGTTGCCATGGCAACAGTTTGATTAGCTGAGAAAGCGTTGCATGTATAATGCATTACAAGGAGGACACGCTTAACGAGAAGAATGGATAGATGAAACACTGATGCATGTGTCTTAATTGAATGAACATCCTTTACATGTGACTGTATGATCAGAATAATACCTGACTCACAACATTTCTCTTCAATGCCGTGGGTTAAAGCACCTCTGCAGTTAAAGAGCTGGAGTCACACTTATCTTGATTGAATCAATACACTGCTGAGGCTGAGAAGAAAATGGAAAATGTCAGTTACAAGCCTCTAATTTGTCAGGGAAGAGAAATGAACGAGAGAAGTAGCTTGAGAGACAAATTACTCAGCATATGTCTTACCTACCGGGTCAGCCAGCTCTCATCAGATTAAAAGCACCATACTTTACACTTTTTGTAGCATTTTACAAATCTTTCCCCCCAAAAGTTTAGTTAGAATATCGTAATTTTTTTCCATTCTCTCTCTGTTCCTTAGAATTTTAGAGGCTGTTTTAGCTACTGTACCTTTAAGACTACTGCACAAAAATGATAAAGATACATATCAGCCAAGCCGGTTAATCTGCGAAAATATGCCAATTTATCAGTGAAATAAACATAAATACAAAA
>NW_015554119.1:1274978-1278933 GCF_001515605.1 Sinocyclocheilus anshuiensis | reverse complement strand
TCAAATGTATGTATTTTCCAAATATTTTTTTTCTATGCCATTGCTTTTGTTAATATTTGTATTAATATTAAACTTTTTGAATAAAGAGGTTTTTCCTCTAAATATCATTTAGGATATCAATGGTATTGGTATCGGCTACTGAAATGTTGGTATTTCATTTGCATTTCATTCATTTGCATAGTATTTTATTTGCAAATGACATACTTATGCCAATGTCAATTTTAGGGTAATTTTAAAGATATGAAAAGTACATTTTAAAGCATTATCTGCTTTTTCCTCAACAGATGGGATGAGTTCAGAGCAACGGCAGAAACAGGCCAAAAAGAGGCGAGAGGAACGGGCCAAATATTTGGGTGAGACTTCATAAACACAGCTTTTGTCCCAGGACACGTTCAGCCCTGTAGAGATAATGATATGCTTATGCCACACAAAACATTTATCTAGTAGTGACTGAAGTATATCTCAATATATATATACACACAGTTAAAGCTACTGGGACTAAAGAGTCAGCGTGAGGCCAAATAATAATTAACCCAATTATATACTATTCTCATGTGTAATTAGGTAATCAAACTTTAACTGCCAATACAAGGCCAACTGGTTTCTAATGATGTTCAGCGAGACACATTTCTGTGAAGTCAGCAACATCATTTAACGGTACAAAGTGATGTGACTGACAGATGTGCTTGTGATTTGTGTTTACTGCTGCAGAACAGCGAACCCAGGAGCAAGGTAAGATACGCCATGCGATCAATAATTTGATGAAGTGGATCGTTTCCATTTATTTCATGTCCTTTACTCTTTGAGTCCTTTCGTTTTTCTCCTTTTTTGTGTCCAGTTTGACTTCTTTATCCACAATGTCATAAACCATCATGATTAAGGAATATTATTTTAAATTAACTGAATCATTTCCATGTGCACCAGGCTTCATAAATCAATGCATGTGTCTCACGTTCCCGACTCTTAACTATCTGATAGATCCCTGCAGGCACAGGGTGAAAAATGTGCCGTCATTGCAGTTCATTTAGCCATGCTTCTCTCAGATTAGCTTTAATTACGTTTTCCATTAGCATGATTAGCCTGCTTGGTTATCAGCTCACTTTCAGCTGTAGAGACACAGATAAACCACAATTTCTGGCTGTCCGGCTGTTTATCGGTTCGACAAGTCCAGCCTTGCCCCACAGCAGTAGTCTTTACATAAAGGGTTTATTGTAGCTTGGGACGAAATATCTTGTTAAATGCTGTGTATACAAAGACCTAAACCTGGCTTAGCTGTTAGAACGAAGCCTGGCTTAGAGCCGGATTGCTGCTACACTGAACTGCATTGAGTATAAAATCTATGTTTCAGCGCAGTCGCACTGTCATATAGCATATTGTATGAAACTAATAGGATTAGCAAGCGCTGTTTAGCTCACTAGCGGTTCACTGCAGCTAAGACCAGTGGTGTAAAATGAAGACTGAGATCATCTTACTTTGAAGGATATAAAACAGAATTGTTATATAATTTATAAAGGGTTGAAGGGTTTTATGTAATTGGATTTAGAGAAAGTCAGAATTACACATAAGTGACTTCCTCAGTGCACAAACTACATGCCTGCTACACAGTTTTAAATAGTCTACATAAGAGACTATTTAAGATCATGTTAAAAGTGAAGTCATGAATCTGAAATGTTGTAATATTTTATGTAGTAAGAAAGCAATATAAAGCAATATAAAATGTAACGCAACACAATAACATTATTAGGCAACATAATAGAGTATTTAATACTCAAAAAGCTAAAAATGAATTTGTGAAACTGAAATGTCCTAATTTGATGTAGTAAAAAAGCTATATAATTAAAAATAAATATTTTATATATGTTTAGAATATATATACATATTCTCAATGCAATTCAGTTCAAAATATGTCATTACAAATGACATGTTCACAGCATTTCCTTTTACACACACACACACACGCACACACGTGTTGTGTAAAAGGAAATGCTGTGAACATGTACATTTGTGAACATATTCACCATATATATGTTCAGATTTTTCAAAACACACCATGGTAGCAATTTGCTACCACATTGTACTTCTCGCTTTTACTTAAGGTCTAAAAAGATATTAATCAACACAGTACAGCCACATTTTCTCTGTTCAGATTTTTTGCCTAATTTGTGTTCAGTGAACTTCAGTGCTTCTCAGATACTCAAACAAGATTTTATCTGAGTCACAGCTCATCTCATTATTGAGTCACTGCATTTCCTGTGCAGTAAAGCAGATGTGCCTTTGAAATGAAACAGGGTAAAGTAAATACAGTTGGTTGCCACACATGGATCTAAAACAATGCTGTGAATGGAAGCACTTCCTTTGTGTTGGTATTCCTCAACTCATATCCCATCTGGACTGGTGTGTGTGTGTTTAGATTTGGTTATGGTTGAAGGACTGAAAAACAGGAAATTCCACAGTGTGATGTCTCGTGTGTTCCTTAAATCCGGCCTGTGAGCAGAATGCATCCAGCTGCCGCACAGCGTGCTTGGGGTTTAAAATAAAGAGCTTTGATTGGTTTTTAATTGTTTTTGAAGTGAAACGACTGAACCCACATGAGAGAAAAATGCTGTTTTATTAGCAGTTTTGTTTTCCTTAAGCAATGGATTTTATAAATATAAGTGGAAAGTAAATCAACAGCTGGGTGTGCAATTATTAATGTTTAATGAATGTAAAACAGTCAGTTCTGATTATAGATTCACATGAGGTATTTTTAATATTTCATTTATTTCTGCCAGATAGTAATGACATTTTTGCTAAATTGAGACTTTTTCTGAAGTTTCCTGCTTTTCAAATGTTTGAGAAAAAGACCTCAGTTATTTCGCATCTCCTTGAGGTTTTCAGAAAAGATCTCAATGCCTTTGAATATGTTCAGAAGGAATTTTAAGAGTAACATATGAGGAAAGACACTTAAACAAATATTTCAGTAGTCAAAAATTAAAATTGGCTGAAACATTTACTCACCCTCATGTCATCCAAGATGTAGAGGAGTTTGTTTCTTCATCAGAACAGATTTGGAGAAATTTGTGTTACATCAGTTGGTCACCAATGGATCCTGTGCAGTGAATGGGTGCCGTCAGAATGAGAGTCCAAACAGCTGATAAAAACATCACAATAATGCACAAGTAATCCACACGACTCCAGTCCACCGACATCTTCTGTAGAGAAAAGCTGCGTGTTTGTAAGAAACAAATCCATCATTAAGATGTTTTTAACGTCTAACCGTTGCTAAAATATTGCGTCCTCTATCCAAAATATTGCTTTCTCAAGTGAAAAAGTTGTCTAATCTGAATCAGGAGAGAAATATGCACAAGATCAAACTCTGTTTACAAGTGAAAACAATCCAAAAGAGTTCTAAAAAAATATGTCTGATGAAATCTGTTCTGATGAAGAAAAAAAAAACTCATCTACATCTTAAATGCCCTGAGGGTGAGAACATTTTTGGGTGAATGATTATTTTTTAGATGAAATGTAATTGAGAATTCTGACAGAAAATGTCATAAGATATAGCAGGCAGCATCACTCAAAAACTCTCTCTGTTCCTCTCAGCGGCCAAGAAAGCTCAGTGGTTGGAGAAGGAGGAGAAGGCACAGCGTTTGCGCGAGAGCCAGTTGGAGGAGCGCAGAAGGAAGTTAGAGGAACAGCGACTGAAGGCGGAGAAACGAAGAGCTCTACTGGAGGAAAAACAGAGACAGAAACTAGAGAAGAATAAGGTGTGGAGGCGCCGTTTGCTCAGAAAATGAGGGATGTAGGAGGACAAACTAGCTGCAAACATAATGTTCTTTGAGACAGCATGACAAAATATTATAAAGATTCAATGCATAAATAATTTTCAAGCTGAACTTTTCACAAAAAGCTTGTTTAAAGGGTTAGTTCTCCCAAAAATGAAAATTAGGCTGTGTTTTACTCACCCCAGAGCCAT
>NW_015554119.1:1255932-1256222 GCF_001515605.1 Sinocyclocheilus anshuiensis | reverse complement strand
GTTGGTTTTCACGAGACTCACCGGCGCATGCGCAGCGCTGACCTCATACGTCATCCTCCCGGAACTGCTTCCATGTACAACAGTGAGCGAATCAAATTAAAGTGATTATTACGTTTTGAATATGGATATTTTTCTTACAAAAACGCATCGATTCGCTACAGAAAGCCTTTGTTCACCCCCCGGAGCCGTGTGAGAGGCTTTTTTTTAATGGATGTGCGATTTTTATTTAACTTCTTTTGGACTGATGCATGCAACACCCGCTGAGTGCCATTAAACAGCTTGAAAGATCA
>NW_015554119.1:1234893-1255106 GCF_001515605.1 Sinocyclocheilus anshuiensis | reverse complement strand
GTCACTTATTAGAAGTACAAAACGAGGATTTGTAAAGAAGAATGTCGGAGGATTTCGATATAAGCCAAGAGGAGACTGGTTTTCCTTTGCTAAAGTAAGGAAACTTTGCTTCCTTTGCTCATGTTAACAAACGTTGGTTTTCACGAGACTCACCGGCGCATGCGCAGCGCTGACCTCATACGTCATCCTCCCGGAACTGCTTCCATGTACAACAGTCAGCGAATCAAATTAAAGTGATTATTACGTTTTGAATATGGATATTTTTCTTACAAAAACGCATCGATTCGCTACAGAAAGCCTTTGTTCACCCCCCGGAGCCGTGTGAGAGGCTTTTTTTTAATGGATGTGCGATTTTTATTTAACTTCTTTTGGACTGATGCATGCAACACCCGCTGAGTGCCATTAAACAGCTTGAAAGATCAAAGACGATTTTTAATATAACTCCGACTGGATTCGTCTGAAAGAAGAAAGTCATATATACCTAGGATGACTCTGGGGTGAGTAAAACACAGCCTAATTTTCATTTTTGGGTGAACTAACCTGTTAAGTTTAAAATTATAAAGCAATATTCATAAAATATTCATAATATTCATTCAAAAGTTTGGGGTCAGTAAGATTTTTTTTGTTTGTTTACTTTATTTTATTTATAATTTAATTTATTTTTTAAGAAAATTATACTTATATTCAACAAAGATGCATTAAATTGGTCAAGCACCACAACTGTTTTCAACACTGATAATAATAAGAAATGATTCTTGAGGTGCAAATCAGCATATTAGAATGATTTCTGAAGGATCATGTGACTCTGAAGACTGGAGTAATGATGCTTTACGTGACGGCGATATATTAAAATAGAAAACAGGCATTTTAAATTGTAATATTTTTGTAATAATATTAATGTTTTACTGTATTTTTGATCAAATAAATGCAGACTTTGTGAGCATAAGAGACTTATTTCAAAAACATCAAAAAATCTAACCGACCACAAATTTTTGAACAGTAGCATATACTGCTAAAAATGAAGATGAAAAGGGTTGTGAGGCTTTCTGATTGTCAAATGAATTATGTTTATAGTTAAAATCTGATGAACTACAAATTAACTACTAAATGAATTCCTGTTCTATTAATATAAGTGATTCAGAATCTTATTACGATAAAAAATGAACCACAAGTGGTCTTGTGATTGTCTTTTTTTTCTGCAGGAGAGGTACAAATCCGCCATAAAGAGGTCAACCAAAAAAACGTGGGCTGAGATCCGTCAGCAGAGGTGGTCATGGGCTGGCGGCTTGAACCAGACCTCCCGCAGAGAGAGTAAGTGTCATTAGTCAAACTTTCCAGCCTCAAACAACTTTAAAATAAGAACTGGAGTTATCATTACCTTCTGAAACTATATTAAGGAACGTAAAGGGAACCTGATATAAACCTGGAAATTTCTTATGTTGACACAACATTGAATTTGACTTCAGCAGAGTTTGTTCTGTGTCCATACGGATGAGTTAAAGCGGTCAGTATGTTTTCAGCGCTGAGATTTTACTGCTGTAGATGAGTAATAGGTGTCACCCTCTGGTTATGATTTTGTTGATCCGCTTTAAGTTAATCTTGTCATCAAAATGTGAGGGAAGAAAACCATCTTACGATGGTTTCGCCACCAAAAAGCTTGATAATCATTGGCATCAACATCATTTCTATGGTTTATTTTTGTTTTTCTTTGGTTTTTGTATGTTTTTATTCTTTAAAACCAATTTTTTTTAGTCTGGTGTTGTAGTAGCTGTGCTGGATGTATGTAGATAGAGGACTGTGATATTGTTAAGGTGTGACTTTTTTCCGTATTATTAGACCAAAGAGGTTAAAAGAGATGCTATGATGGAATTTTAAAGGTAAAGTACACCAAAAAAAATGAAAATTCTGTCATCGTTTACTCCCGCTTATGTTGTTCCAAACCTGTGTGACTTTCTTCTGTGGAACACAAAAGAAGATATTTTGAAAAATGTTAATCAAACAGATTCGGTGACCATTGACTTTCGTTGCATGGACAAAAGAACACTGAGATCATTCTCCAAACAATTATTTTGTGTTCCGCAGAAGAAAGAAAGTGATACAGGTTTGGAATGAAATGAGGGACAGAATTTGTATTTTTGGGTGAACTATCCCTTTAAGACACAGTGATGGGTGTTGATATGTCTGCTGTATGTATGACATTGATTGATTAGAACATAAAGATAAGAAGTCTATTCTTTTCCTTATAAGTGTCTGAAGTGACCAATGATGTTATGTTGCATCACTTAGTCCTACCCTTTTGAAAAGACCAGATCAGACCAGTATGAAAGTCTGGTTTGCTGTTTGGCGTTGCTAATGATGGATGACCAGCATGGTTTTTATGGTTAAGCTAGTTAAGAAACCTGATGTGGACACAGCATGCCATGCTAGAAACCATCATCCATAAGACATCACATGCTGGAGATAATGCTGGTCTTCTCAGTAGGATAGTGCTGATTTATCTAGATATTCAATGCCATTCAAAAGTTTGGGGTCATAAAGATTTTTTTTTTAAAGAAATGTATACTTTTATTCAGCCAGGATGCATTGAAGCAATCAAAAGTGACAGTAAAGACGTATATAATGTTAGAAAAATTACAAAAAAGTTTCCATAAAAATTAAGTATAGCATCAGTTATCAACAGTGATAAAAAGAAATATTTCTTAAGCAGCAAATCAGCGTATTTGAATGATTTCTGAAGGATCATATGGCATTGGAGTAATGATGCTGAAATTTCAGCTTTGCATCACAGGAATAAATTACATTTTAAAATATATTCAGAGAAAACTGTTATTTTAAATTGTAATAATATTTCACAATTTTAATGTTTTTACTGCATTTTTGATTAAATAAATGCGGGCTTGGTGAGCATAAGAGACATGAAAATCAAACCCGAAACTTTTGAATGGTAATGTTCTGGTCAGCGTTCATGTACCTTTAAAAATGGTGTTAGCATTACATGGAATTTAATGTACATCCTAAATGTACGATCATCCTACATGATCACAAGTTGATGTAAGAGTGACCCGCCTCCTCCAGCTCTCCCTCTGAAAGTCTGCATGACCCTTCCTTTGGGAAAACCAGAATCGCACTCCCTCCTGCCGTCGCTCACGGGGTCAGTATGAACGCTCTGCTCTCTGTGTTGCGCTCTGCAGGCAGATGCTCGGCCTCCACGGTCAACCTGCCGCGGCAGACGGAGCCTGTGATTAACAACAGGCTGTCCAAGTCCTCGGCCACGCTCTGGAACTCGCCCTGCAGAAGTAAGAATGGAGCGGCTCCCGCGTTTCACCTCCAAAAATCCCTCCCTCCAAACCCTCGTCTGGTTTTTGGTTCTTCAGTTGTGTTTTCCCATGAACTGCTTTTGATTTGCTCATTTCTGGTGGCCTGCTTGCCTGTGCCTGTGCCTGGTGATCGATGGTCATTCTCACACCTTTCTTATTCACTTCCCCACCCCACAACCCCCTCGTTCTTGTGTTGCATCGTGGTCAATCTCTTCTTCCGTGCACTTTTTGATCAGTGCTCACATTGTTGCTTCATAGTCTGTAATGGTTATTTATCTGTGGTCCAGTAAGTGGTGGCAATATCTCTTTTTATTTCTTTGCTTTTTTTCTTATTTTTGTGTTCCCGTCATCACTTTCAGTCTTTGGTGTGGGTCTGTGGTGCTGGTGGTTGGTTTTTACCTTAAGTGTGTGATTTGAAAGGCTGATTGTTGATCAGTGATAACAAAACAAAGGACTGATAACTAAGTTAGGAGATGTAATAAAATATGTGCTGCATTAATGTGATCATGTGATCGTTAATCATGAATCATTAATGTGATCAATGTGATCATTTTAATTGGTTGATTAATTATTAATATAAATAAGTGATGTTGAGGAATGTATCCGGCTATGTTCAGAATGGAATACTTGCATACTGCTTACCGTATACTGCTCATTATAAACTGTATGCTAAGGATGGAAACTTTCTGATCACTTAGCAGTTCTTTTAATGATTCTTTTGCTATTTTTAAGGGGGGTTTGTGCAATAATATGTCCTAACTAGACTATTGTTCAAAATTTTGGGGTCAGTATGATTTTTTAAATGTTTTCGAAAGTCTCTTCTGCTCACCAAGGCTGCATTTATTTGATCAAAAATACAGTAAAAACAGTAATATTTTGAAATATTATTACAATGAAAAAGGTCATTTATTCCTATGATGGTAACGCTGAATTTTCAGTATGCCATAATATTGTGCTGCTTAAGAATTTTGTTGAAACTATGATACATTTTTTCAAAATTCTTTGATGAATAAAAAGTTCAAAAGAACAGCATTTATTTGAAATAAAAAATATTTTGTAACATTATAAATGTCTTTACTGTCACTTTGATCAATTTAATGAATCCTTGCTGTATAAAACTCTTAATTTCTTTTTAAAAATGAAAATCTTACTGATCAGAAACTTTTGAACTGTAGTGTATATACAAAAACAAAAAAGTTTCAAAAACAATTCACTAACAAATCAAAAGCACTGCCAGAATATTTAAGTAAGGTGTTTAGTATGAAAGAAGCACTAATCATGTACAATTAATGCTACCAAATGTTATACATCATTCAGTTCCTTTATTTTTTAAACAAATGCTGATAATTCTGCTTAAGAACTGATTCTCAGCTCCCAGTCCCACTGTATACTACACTCTATTTTTAAGTAGTATGTGAAATAGTACAGTTTAGTGTTATGCAGTGCTAAACACTTCAAACAGGAGTATGCCATATTTTTAACAGTACGTGTATGTTTATTTCCACAAGTGGTGTCCAGTCATTGGAAATAAAAAGTTATTTTCCACATTTTTCTTGTCTGTCAAATTAAAGACAAGAGGTCAAAAACCATAAGATTCATCATAGAAATGGAAAATCAGTTTGAGCACATTACATTGTGAGATACAGTTATTAGTATTCTCTCTCATATGCTCTACACAGCAAAGGTTAGTATGCCATCCTGATACTCTATATGCATAATTTACACTAGGGTTGGGCGATGTCTACCAAATTGGCTTCGGACGATGTCTACAGTGAAACATCGTGATGGACGATGACAATGGGGGGGCGGGGTTAGGGGGTGTGCCTGAAGCGTGAATCCGTATGCAGAAAGGCACGGAAAACAAATAAGACGTTCTACGGAGCCACTAAAGGGACATGGTTAGCCGCTTGCTAGCGGTAGACTGTTACATTACAGTACATGAAAGTCCACTTAACACATACACAGAGTAAGGAGAGAAGACTGATAGAACAACATTGGTAGAGATCACGATGCCGGTGTTCTGACGATTTGTGCTACCCGCTCAGATTGTGCTACCTCCCATTAAAAAGATAGGTAGCACAAATCGATAGCGAAAAATGCTACCTATCAGATTGTGCTACCAGCATCTTATTCATGTGGTTTTAGGCTTTTTTTAATGTCCATACCTACCCCTACCCTAAACCTACCCGTCCACACCTACCCTTACCCTAAACTTACCCTTAAAACAATACAAATATATTTTGGGTAGCACAATCTGATAGGTAGCATGTTTCTTCGGCACACCGGCTCAACATCGTGATGTCTGTCAGCCATCGGCGATGGACGATGGCATCGTCTATCGGCCCAACCCTAATTTACACACTAGAACCTGCAAAAATAGCAGTAGTATGCTAGTTATTCTGAACATAGCCTTATTTTAAGTTTCCTGTCTGAGGAAATAATGGGTTTTCTAGAATGCTGACATCCACATGCAGCAGAACATACCAATGATAAGTCAGCAAAACTGTGGCTATGCAGATGTGTATAAATCAACATAATAACAGCATTGTGTACCGCATGGTAACTGTGGAGCTCATGATCTGTACTTATTTTCCTGTCATTAGAGATGACCACTCATCTCAAAGTGCACTTTTTGCTGAGATATAAACACACAATATTTGGGTTAAACATATTTTAAATGATGTCTTATACTGTTTGAGGTTTGAGCTTCCTGGAAATACCATATTCTGTATCAGTTTTTAGAACATATAGTATAAAGATAGTTTCCAAGGAAGAGTTTATATCCTAGATCGTGATCAACCTTCTGTTACAGTAGTTCAGGCAACAGCACAGTTTGCCGCAGTGGGGGAGAAAAAAAAAGCAGCTGTTGCCTAGCAACAGCCAGTGACCAGCCGTCACGATGTGTTGTAAATTTTCTTGTGTTGCTAAAGTGTCAGATCTGAGCACCACCTTGTTGCTACAAAGAGCACAAGGGTCTGTTTTTACACAGTATCGTTTTAATGTTGTGTGATTGCAAATACGACATCCAGAGTGTTTTTGTGCCTGTTTGTGCCTGAGTGGGAGAGTGTATGTGTGTGTTTGTAGCAAAGGAGCGTGGGAGAAAACCGAGACCACAGATTCATTTCTTCGTCACATAACTTGTTTTTCTCATGTCTGTAGAGAACTGTCATTCAGTCATCTGTGTGACAGCACAGACTTCATTTTAATGTGCTCTCAGATTATTAACAATAAACAGCATCCCATAATTCCCAGAATAAAACCAGTTTTAACCCGTCTTTGAACCCATGAACCATTTATTCTGGTATAAGAGTGCTATTCGTCTAGACATGCAGTTAAATCATTCATTGGAAAGAAAAGTCTCTAAAATATCTAAAGCAATGAGATCAAATGGAGAGCAAAATGCTCAGATTTGTCTCCTCTAGATCTCAATAATGTCTCAAACTATGTTCAGCCTTGCCACGACTACTAAAGTTTGCGATCAAAAGATCTCAGTTTGAACTCATAGTTGTCTCATCATATTTCTTGCCATCTACACAGTTTAGAAGTTTGGGGTCAGCTTTTTAAATGCTTTTGAAAGACGTCTCTTATGCTCATCAAGACTTTATTAAGAATTTATTTGATCAGAAATACAGCAAAAACAGTAAAATATTATTACAAATTAAAATAACTGTTTTCTATTTGAATATATTTTAAAAAGTAATTTATTTCTGTGATGCAAAGCTGAATTTTCAGCATCCTTACTCCAGTCTTCAGTGTCACATGATCCTTCAGAAATCAGTATAATATGCTGATTTGCAGCTCAATAAATATTTCTTATTATTATCAATGCTGAAAACAGTTAAACACTGATTAATATTTTTAGATTTTAGATTTTCTTCGAGATTCTTTGAAACAGAAATCTTTTGTAGATGAATGCTAAAAATGTAAATGCTACAAATTTAAATGTGTCCTGGCTGAATAAAAGTGTTAATTTCTTACTGACCCCAATCTTTTGAATGGTAGTATATATAAATTATCACTCTGTACTCTACATGTATGTCAGTGATTGACTCATTTGTGATTTTTAGTTGTCACAAGAAATTTTAAGAGAAATATACTTAAATGAAACATAAAATAGAGCTCCATTACATCTCCTGAGCTAAGAAAGAGCAAACTTTGTTCAACAAAGCATCAAAGTCTAACATGCTTTAGTTACTGCATTCTTGATTTAACCAGCATGAGTAATAGTACTGGTTAAATTCACTAATTAAATTGAAACTTCAACTTCCTTGAAGTTACAATGAGCAAATAAGCAAATAGAGTGTGTGAATGTGTGTGTAAATAAGTACAGCAATCATAATTCACAATAGTGTAGGTTATGTGAATTAGAAGTACACAAACATGTCCTCAACGAAGGGCCTGAAGATTCTTCTTCCAGTAACAGCTGCTCTGATTGGTCAGGCATCATGTTACTGGATGTTGCAGTCAGCCGATTGGATGAACGCTTACTTCGGCCCTTTGTCGAGTGACCTGTGCGGTATGTGTCCACATGTGTCGATGCTAACAGCGCCCTCTTGTGTCAGCCCGCAGTTTGCGTCTGAGCCCGTGGGAGAGCCGCATCGTAGAGAGGTTGATGACACCCACCCTTTCCTTTCTGGCTCGCAGCCGGAGCGTCGCAACACTCCAGAACAGCAGCGACCCCCGTGAGTTACACATCACACACATTTAACATGTCAGGAGTTTAAGATAATGGTTATACTCACCACATAATGCATGCACACCCATGTAATGTGTTAAACACACACTGTAAAAAAAATTCTGTAAAATTTACGGTAAAAAACCGGCAGCTTTTACTGTAGCATTTTTACAGTCTTTTACCGTTAAATTCACGGTCATTTTTTACAGTGCACATCATAAACGGGCCTCATTGAGAGAAAACAAGCAGTTTATCTTGTCTGCTGAAATAAACTTCCTTTGTCTGTTCTATGTATATTTTATTAGCCTCAGATTAACATGAAGCAATTTTAAATCCAAATTGGTGTCTATTTTTCTATTTGAGCATAGTGTGTACTATTTTTATTTGATGAAATTGAGACTAACTGCATATTGCACAGTATGTACTATTGTAAAACCGAATGCACTTTTATGTTCATTATATATTTTGAACAGTAAGATGCTACATTGTTGCCACATGACCTCGTATTTGCATATATACAATATCCAATTATCATTTTGGAAATATTTTATTTTGTATTTTTATTCAGGTTTGTGTAAAACTGCCTTGACTTTAAAAGCGAGTCTAGAATAATACAATTTGTAGTTCATTTAATAGATTGGAATATATTATACCCTGTTTAAGGTGCTTTGTTTTTTTGTTTTGTTCATGCTTATAGCAATTTTACTTAATGCTCATTGCTCACATTATACATACTGCATACTGAAAATACAGTAGTATGCTAGAAGACTGCTCTGAATATAACAGATCATCTGAATGTACAATGCTGTTCAAACGTTTGGGGTTAGTACGATTTTTTTAAACACTGATAATAATAAGAAACGTTTCTTGAGCTGCAAATCGGCATATTAGAATGATTTCTGAAGGATCATGTGACACTGAAGACTGGAGTAATGATGCTGAAAATTCAGCTTTGCATCACAAAATTAAATTGTATTTTAAAATCTTTTAGATTAGAAAACAGATATTTAGAATTGTAATAATATTTCACAATATTGCTGTTTTTATGGTATTTTTGATCAAATAAATGCAGCCTTGCTGAGCATAAGAGTTTTTCTTCAGAAACATGAAAAAAGATCAACCCCAAACTTTTGAACAGTAGTGTATGATCTGAATTCAGTATGTAGTGTTTTGAACAACAACAACAACAAGTGAGTGTCTCTAAACATCTCTTATTCTGAATACAGATCAGTGTTCCCGCTCTGCATCCGTATCTCCTCTGACGCCCTGCTCCCATCATCATCCTCACCAGCACAGTGCTGAACGCTGGAGGGTCTCAGCCAGCACACCTGATATCACACAACGCCAGCTGAGACGCAACTCTACACCGGTAAATACATGCACACAACAACTCACTCACAAAAGCAGAATTATTCTTATAATAATGCTAATATGTACTACCGTTCAAAAGTTTGTGGTTTGATTTCTTATTGTTTTTATATAGTAAAAACAGTAATATTGAGAAAATATTTTGTAACAATATAAATGTCTTTAGTGTCACTTTTGATCCATTTGTGTCCTTACTGAATAAAAGCATTAATTTAACTTTTAAATTACTTAACCAAAAATCTTGTTTGTCATGATTTGACTTTGAAATGATCCATCGCTGTTTACTTTTAGTCTGAGAAGAAGAAGAAAGAAAAGAAAGACAAAGAACGAGAGAATGAAAAGGAGAAAAGCGCTCTGTCTAAAGAAAAAGTGGAGAAGAAGAGACAGTCCCAATCCATAACCAGAACGAAAACAGAAGCCAGGTGACTCTCTCTCTCTCTCTCTCTCTCTCACACACACACACACACACACACACACAGCACATGCTCTTTAAGCTGCATCAGGTTAAATTACTGTGCGCTCATGAGCCAAAGAGAGGCTCTGATCCAACTCAGCAGGCTTTCTAGCAAGCTGTTGGCTCTTTTTAGGCCTTTGTGTTCAGTTGCTTTGTGGAAAAAGTGATAAATTAGCCATTATAGCAGTTAGGTTGTACTCTTATTATGGCCGGTTCATGTCTTGCCTGATTGCTTATTTACACTGTTTCTTAAACAGGCGCCAATTTTCCAGCATAATTGTGAGTTTCCTCACTGTGACAATATTCACATTATTGCTAAGGCAAGCATCACTATTATTTTTCAGCTTAGGGTTAGTAATTTATAGTAAGTATTGTTTTCTGAAAATTTTAGTGAGTTTATGCTTTAAACAAGAACAAATACATGTCAGTGGGCTAAGAAAAATAAACTTAATTCAAAGAGAAAAAAAATACAGATATTTTTTCTTGGTTTAAGCTTAAACTCACATAATTTTAATCAATTTTTTCAAGAAAGCAAGACTAAATATCTTAAATAATTTTCATTGTTAGGTAAATCTTGATTTATTTTTTGTGTGGAAAATCTATATTGGAAATAAATAAAGAATTAAATAATAACTTAAGCTGAATTTAAACTAAAACTGAAAAAAAAACTAAACAATAATATTAAAAAAGTTTTGACAAAAGCACATTACAAAATTACAAAAAAAATCTAATGAAATTAAATTAAAAACTGAAAATATCAAAATAATGTAATGGAAATCTAGATAAAAGTACTAATTAAAGTCATATTTTCAGTCTCGCCAGAAAACCAGCCCAAATATCAAAGATAAAAGCACAGCTTCATCACCTAAACAAACTACGAAATAAAACTAAACTAAGCTAAATGAAAATGAGAAATGTTGCCTTGGCAACTAACTAAAATAAGTTTAAGTTAAAGCTAAATAGTCAAATTAAAAATAAATAAATAATTTAATTTATTTACAAATTATTTATTTAAAAAATGTACAAAAGCACATAAATAAATTACTAAAAAATTAAAAGGAAATTAAATTGAAAACTTAAAATATCAAAATAATGTAGGCCTAATAGAAATCAAGACAAAAATACTAAATAAAATCCTTCTTTTTTTTTTTGGTGTTGAAACCAAATTTGTTTTGGTTTATACTGGGATGTGTTCTTAATTCTCGTCTCTTTTTAGCCCAAATATCAAAGCTAAAAACAGAGCTTCATCACCTGTGACGCCCAGGAGTCGCCCTCTCTCCCCCAATCCAGCGGTGTCCCCCAAACCACCCTCATCTTTAGGCCGGACTCCTCCTGGCACCAAGACCCGGCCTAAACGGGCTCAGACTCCCGTCCGCGTGCAGCCCCCCGCCGTTGCTGCTGTTGCCGTGGAAACCAAGGAGCCCCGTCAGGCTGACCCTCCCAAGGACACAAAGAGTGAGTGTGATCGCAATGACGACGGGCGCAGAGAGGCGTTTGCTTTCAGATAAATCAGTGTGACAGCTCAATGGTTTTCAAGGACTTTTACAGCTTTAATATGTATAAATGAAACATAAGCTTTTACTCTTCTTGATGGACTTTTCTCCTGTTTTTTTTCTGTTTAGCTGCCCTCAGTGTTCCTGACATCACCGTCTCGTCTGCTCCGGCCACGCCCCTCACTCCCTCTGCACCAATCACTGCAGCTCCTCAGACACCAGAGGCAGCCAATGTGGCAGCCACAACTTCCCGATCACTCTCTCCTGAGCCCGGCCCTCCGATTGCCAAGCCCTCAGCTGGGACCAGTGATCCCGAGGAGGCAGCCCGTGTGCTAGCAGAGAAGAGACGTCAGGCCCGTGAGCAGAGAGAGAGGGATGAGCAGGAGAGACGAGAACAGGAGCAGAAGAGCAGGTTAGTTGGTTATAGACTGCTTTAGTCTTGCATAGCCAACATACTGTATAGACCAGCTTTTGCAAAGAACTGCCCACTTAGAAAGAAAAAGCTTGATTGACATTTAAAATGATCACAGCGGGGTTATTATCGTTAACAAAACTAAAAGTATTAATAACATTTTTGTTAATCGAAATAAAGCTGAAACGAAATAAAATCTGAATATTTGAAAATATTGTATATTTGAAAAATGTGAAATATGTGATATTTGAAAAATATGAAAAATTTGCTGCTATTGCAACTGACTGAAATAAGTTTCTTGAAGCACTAATATTACTGTACTTACTGGAAATGAAAACGAAAACCGAATAAAAACCTAAAATTAAAACAAAAGAAATAGTAACACAAAAAACCCTAACAACAATGACAAAAGCACATAACAAAATTTCTAAAACTAAACTAAAATGAAAATATAACTTAAACGCTCATTCAAAATATTCATTACAAACTATAAAAGTATGTAAATAAATTTTACAGAGTTTCTGTCGTTTTTAAACAGTGAATTTCCAGGACCTTTCCAGTTGTTTATGATTATCAGATAACAGTTTTTAAAATAATTTTATAGAGACTCTGCACTCTGCAAATTCTAGCAGATGAAATATTTTAGAGCTGATTATAATTACATAAATCATTAAATATAATAAATATATATTAGTATTAAATATGCATTTATATTTTGATTTAATAATTTATCAAACTGACTTTTACATTCATCAGAGGACTCAAACAATCCATAGGTGTTCCCTCTGAGCAGTGATATTTTAGTATCATTGAAATACTATTATGATATTTATTAATATTTTGAATTAGTTTTTAGTTTGATATTTTCTGTTCTGTAAATTTTAATTTTAGTTAAAGTTGTAGTACAGTTTAGTTTTAGTAAATTTTGTGTTTTTATCATTGTCATTTGTGAAATATGTGACCCTGGACCACAAAACCAGTCGTAAGTGTCAATTTTTCGAAATTGAGATTTATACATCTGAAACCTGAATAAATAAGCTCTCCATTGGTGTATGGTTGTTAGGATCGGACAATATTTGGTCGAGATACAACTATTTGAATATCTGGAATCTGAGGGTGCAAAAAAATCTAAATATTGAGAAAATCGCCTTTACAGTTGTCCAAATGAAGTTCTTAGCAATGCATATTACTAATCAAAAATTAAGTTTTGATATATTTACGGTAAGAAATGTACAAAATATCTTCATGGAACATGATCTTTACTTAATATCCTAATGATTTTTGGCATAAAGGAAAAATCGATAATTTTGACCATACAATGATTTTTTTTTTTGGCTATTGCTACAAATATACCCCAGCGACTTAAGACTGGTTTTGTGGTCCAGGGTCACATATGATCTTTATACTGTAGTTTAGTTTATTTCAGTTTTAGTTTTTAGTACATTACATGAAACTAAATGAACATGAGAAATGTTGCTAGCTGACATAAAATAAGTTTACATTTTTTTACATTATATTTCATTTCATTTTTTTTTTAGATTTAGATTTAGAAGTGTTGACTGAGAGTGACTAGTCGTAACTCTCTTGATGTTTACACTGCCTCATCTTCATTCAGAGCACTGCGTGAGGAGCACGCCAGACGTGAGGAGGAGGAGAGGAGGCACAGGGAAGAGGAGGTGCGCTTCATGGCAGAGCAGCAGCGTCTGCAGGAGGAGAGGGAGGCGCAGGAGAGAGCACGAGCCGAGCAGGAGGAAAACCTGCGTCTGCAGAGACAGGTGAGCAGCGCTTCATGGGTAATCGAGACCATTAGGACAAACTTGCCAAGCTTCTGTTAGTATCCACTTTCAGTGGCTTAAATAATATTAATTTAAATGATATATTTGTGGCATATGTTTTAGTATACATTTATTTGTGTTGTATAATATTGATTCAGAATCGACAAATTTGCTCACATCAGCTTTGTTTTGCTCCTACTACCGAACTATTTTAAAATCCATACCCAAAAATCTGTCTTCAGTAAAGTCATTTTAATACAAAACACCTTCATGGCATCAAGGTGACCGAGGCACAGGCAGACAAAAGGGCATTAGCTTGAGTCTCCTGCGGTTCAGATCTGTGACGTCACGTGAGCCTCCGGGCGACTCTCATCTGCTGCCCTTCACACAGAGCCCGTCTGAGACCAAGCCTGTGTTCTGGTCTGATTTGATCATGCAGGACAGGCCTAATGGGTCTGTCTGTGGCTCTCTGGACGTACAAAACACATCTGTGGTGTCTGAGTAGCATCAAAAAGGATTTTCTCAAGATCTAAACTGTGACGGAGGACACAGATATACATAAACAGATTGAACTTGATGCCACATCTGGCTTTATAGGATTAAACTAAAGCATTTTTGTTTTTTTTGGCTATTGCTACAAATATACCCCAGCGACTTAAGACTGGTTTTGTGGTCCAGGGTCACATATGATCTTTATACTGTAGTTTAGTTTATTTCAGTTTTAGTTTTTAGTACATTACATGAAACTAAATGAACATGAGAAATGTTGCTAGCTGACATAAAATAAGTTTACATTTTTTTACATTATATTTCATTTCATTTTTTTTTTAGATTTAGATTTAGAAGTGTTGACTGAGAGTGACTAGTCGTAACTCTCTTGATGTTTACACTGCCTCATCTTCATTCAGAGCACTGCGTGAGGAGCACGCCAGACGTGAGGAGGAGGAGAGGAGGCACAGGGAAGAGGAGGTGCGCTTCATGGCAGAGCAGCAGCGTCTGCAGGAGGAGAGGGAGGCGCAGGAGAGAGCACGAGCCGAGCAGGAGGAAAACCTGCGTCTGCAGAGACAGGTGAGCAGCGCTTCATGGGTAATCGAGACCATTAGGACAAACTTGCCAAGCTTCTGTTAGTATCCACTTTCAGTGGCTTAAATAATATTAATTTAAATGATATATTTGTGGCATATGTTTTAGTATACATTTATTTGTGTTGTATAATATTGATTCAGAATCGACAAATTTGCTCACATCAGCTTTGTTTTGCTCCTACTACCGAACTATTTTAAAATCCATACCCAAAAATCTGTCTTCAGTAAAGTCATTTTAATACAAAACACCTTCATGGCATCAAGGTGACCGAGGCACAGGCAGACAAAAGGGCATTAGCTTGAGTCTCCTGCGGTTCAGATCTGTGACGTCACGTGAGCCTCCGGGCGACTCTCATCTGCTGCCCTTCACACAGAGCCCGTCTGAGACCAAGCCTGTGTTCTGGTCTGATTTGATCATGCAGGACAGGCCTAATGGGTCTGTCTGTGGCTCTCTGGACGTACAAAACACATCTGTGGTGTCTGAGTAGCATCAAAAAGGATTTTCTCAAGATCTAAACTGTGACGGAGGACACAGATATACATAAACAGATTGAACTTGATGCCACATCTGGCTTTATAGGATTAAACTAAAGCATTTTTGCAATGCATTTATACCTATGATTCAGTATGCATATCATTTTCTGATATGCAGTTGAAAGATACTGTGTTTAGGTGAGGAATATTAAAATGAATCAAATAGAGGGCATTTTTGGCCGCTGCCTCCCCCTTGTGGTGGAGGAGTGAAATTAAAACACATTCTGTTCGTTCAAAACAGTGAAGTTGCAGACCTTTTATTTTTTTTTTACATGTCAGCCTTAAATTCAATTCATTACTTGGCCAACTATTAATGTGATCATTATGTTATTTTAGTATTATTTATATACTATTAAAGTATTTATTAATATTTTGAAATAGCTTTTATTTTTATATTTTTAATTTTAATTTTTAATTTTAGTTGTAGTTGAACATTTCAGTAATTTTGCTATGCTTTTGTCATTTTTGTATTTGTTATAAATATTTCTGCATATTTTTTTTCCAGTAATTTAGTGCTTCAACTTTTAGTGCTTCAAGTTTAATTTGATCTATTATTTATTTATTTTCAGTTTTCATTTTAATTTTAGTTTAAATTTTAGTTTGAGTTAGTTTTAATTTCGTTTAAGTCATTTTAATAATTTATGTGTTTTTTGTCATTTTTTATTAGATTTTTATACTCCTATGTTTTAGTTTTTTAAAGCAATTTTAACACTTCAGCTTATTTCTGTTAGCTACCATGGCAATATTTCAAAGTTTCTTAATTTTGGATATTTCATCTAATATTTATATTTTATTTCAGCTTTTAGTATAGTCAACATTTATTGAAAACAATTTTAACAGTTTTAATTTTCGTTTTAGTTTTTGTTAATGATAAAAGCACTGATGTTGCCTCATTACCAGCTCTTGATGTCATGTCGTAGGGCTTATGGGTAATTTAGAGATGTATAATGGATATATGGGTAATGATGTTTCATGTGTCTTTTCCAGCGAGAGGAGGCCGATTCCAAAGCCCGAGAGGAAGCAGAGAGACAGAGGACAGAAAGAGAGAAACACTTCCAGAAGGAGGAACAGGAGCGTCTGGAGAGAAAGAAGGTAAAACAAGAGGCTCTCAAATGCATTTACTGAGAAAAAAAAGAATATAATTGTTTTCTAGGAGAAACACATGAGACATTAATCCATTCCTGTGGGGTTGACTAACATCTGTGTTCACCTTTCTAGCGTCTGGAAGAAATCATGAAAAGGACTCGTAAGAGTGATGCAGGAGGACAGGTGGGACACATCTGTGTTTTTATTGAGTCTGAATTAATTTCACACACACAGAGAAAGGAAAATGAACTTGCTTTATTTGTTTCTTTGCAGAAAGACGTTAAGACTCCAGCTCAAGTGAACGGCAGAGTCTCTGACAGCGGTAAAAACCGATTTGTAGTGTGCATGCGATGTTAAGGCTTGTTCACACCGGGACGAATATCACGCGCGATTATCGCCGACATTTAAAGCCTCGTGACTAAACAAAGGGCGCCAATGTGAGTGTGCACACCGACGCGCAAAACGTGAGGCGTAAAAGCGTAATTTTTTTAAAAACGCCTCGGGCTCGTTTTTTTAGTTTGATGCGCCGCGTTAAAAACTGGCCGACCAATGAGATTGCCGCTTTTGTTCACGTGCCTGGAGCTGCTGAAGTTACAGTAAAACACGACTTGGTGGCGCTCAAGCACAAAACGGTCTTGCCGAGCACACATTGATACCTAACGACAAAGAGGAAGTAAGTAGACCAAGGAGATGCATCGAGGCAAGATGAATGTAGAGCTGCTGGTCTCATTGGTGTCTGCACACAAAGGGCTTTATGACAAATGCGACAGTGACTACAAAAATCTCGATAAGAGGGAGTTGTTATGGAGAGGAATTGCAGATCAAATAGGATTCGATGTGTACCGGGGTATTTCTGTTTTTCATTAAGCACCATCTAATGTCAGGAAGTGAATTTGCACGTTCACTCGGCTCATCACCTGCGAAAATCGCTTGGGTATGAACACAAAAGACGCGTCGAAAAACGTTAGCGATAAGCACGCGCGATAATCGTCCCGGTGTGTACGAGGCTTTAGGCCGTTTCTCAAATGGAAGGCTGCATCCTCCGGAGGTCGCATTTGTAGGCTGCATACATCATAAAGCAGTTTTTTTTTTTTTACATAAAGTTTAGATTTAATTCAAATGCACTACAAAAGTCTTACATTTAATTCCCGTAAACACACAGATACACTGATACTGGTAAAAAGCTTTAAAATGTCTTTAATTTTCTCAACATACAAGGTCATAACAAGTATCTATAGATAAATGTATGGATTTTTTTTTTGTAACTTTATAGAATTTTATTTTATATGATTATATTTTAGTGAATAAATATCTTTAAAAATATAAGGTCATAGCAAGTGTCTGTATATATTTGTATGGAGTTTTTAAACCACTTATATCATTTTATTTTATATGATTGTATTTTAGTAAATAATATAGTGAAAAATATATGAAAAATATAGTGAATAAATTGCATATATTATTAATTGTCATTAATATTAAAATTATTAATATTAAATTATTAATATTAAAATTAATATTATTAATATTAATTGACAACATTTTGTTTTATTGTTTAATTATTATTTTTAATTATAGTAAAAAATACATTTAAAGTCTTAAAATGTCTTCATTCCCTTAAACATGCAGATACCCTGATACTGGTAATATAGCATATACAACATGCTTGTTAGAAGCATATTTATTAAAGTATTATCCATATAAAGCTGAAATTTACTGCTGTTATAGTTTCATCGGCTAATGAGTGATTATAAGGAATAGTTCACCTAAAAATAACAATTCTGTCATCATTTACCTCATATTGATCCAATGGTTAGTAGAATCTCCAAGCTTCTCTTTTCTGCATGAAAATGAACAATGATTTCCATTTCTTTGTCTTTAAAGCCATGTGGTAGCTTTGTGCAAAGAAGATTTTGTTATTTTGTCATTTTTGGGAGCTTGACAGTGTCAATCACTTCTATTTCAGTTGCATGGTACGACGTGGATGTTCTAGGTGAACAAAATTTTAAAGGCTCAATCAAACTCTTTATACGCGTTTGCCTCTGTCTTGTTTTCCCTGCAGAGGTCCTGTGAGAGAGCAGAGCCTTCTGTAAGAGAAGAGAAGCCTTATGCTACCACTGCTTCCACCCCGATGTGTGCCAAACCAACAAACAGACTGCTTTAACTTTAGAAACACAGCAAGACAGACACCGCTGATTTCTGCGGAAGCACTTTGAGAAAGTAGAGGAGAACCTTAAAAAGACACTTATATACATATAAAACGTTTGCAAGAAGTCTCTGTCTATTTCACTGTGTGTCATGGTGCAAAATTGTCGAGTTTCTTTAAAAAGTCACTTGCCAGTTATGTGGTGCACCTTAAAAGAGTCACTATATGATGAATTGTAGAAAGATACAACTTGGAAATACACGATGTTTGGCTGTCATTATGATATTAATTATTATTGTTATTGTTGTTGTTATGATGTATTGTTATTGTTCTTTTAAGTAGACGTGTGTCTTGAATTATTGCGTTATTTAATGTGAGAAGCATCAGAAGAGGGGACGATATTCTGTATGTTAATGTATATTTGCCTGATTATGACAGACCTGTGGAATAAATCTTTATGAAAGGGGCTGTGTGTCACATTTGGTCTGCTTATGAGAACCCCAGAAATGTGGAAAGGGCTTGACACATCAAATTTTCACTAAAAAAAAACATTTTTACACAGTAGCCATACGTACAGTATAATTGCCGCTTTTGTTCACGTGCCTGGAGCTGCTGAAGTTACAGTAAAACACGACTTGGTGGCGCTCAAGCACAAAACGGTCTTGCCGAGCACACATTGATACCTAACGACGAAGAGGAAGTAAATAGACCAAGAAGATGCATCGAGGCAAGATGAATGTAGGGCTTTATGGCTTTATGACAAACGCGACAGTGACTACAAAAATCTCGATAAGAGGGAGTTGTTATGGAGAGGAATTGCAGATCAAATAGGATTCGATGTGTATTTCTGTTTTTCATTAAGCGCCATCTAATGTCAGGGAGTGAATTTGCACGTTCACTCGGCTCATCGCCTGCGAAAATCGCTTGTGTATGAACACAAAAGACGCGTTGAAAAACGTTGGCGATAAGCGCGCGCGATAATCGTCGCGGTGTGTACGAGGCTTTACACTTAAAAATACATTTTACAATTAAATTTAAAATTTAAGTTTAAATGAAAAATGTAATGCTGTTATTCTCTTGTCTTGCAGTAATTCAGAAAAATCCTTCAGAAACTCTTCATAGTGGTGCGACAAATTTTAACCAATCACAAGGAGACGTGAAAACGAGGTAAAGTTGCACAATTCGGCCTGATTTGAAATGTACAAAGAGATGTTTTGCATGTTTTGTTGTTGTCAGCTATCTGACAAAAAGATGAGAATTATACCCATGTTTCCTCCTCAGCTCTGTGTCCTGGGACGCGGCACCCATCATTAATGGCGTTCAGTGGGCAGGGCCAACCTGCTGACCCAATCATGGCCTTTGAGGGAGGGGAACCGTTCATGATGAAGGCGGGGCCTATGAAACCTCAACATGTGGCGGGTAAGATTGGATATTATTAGATTAGATGAAATGACCATATTACCATAAAAAGTATGTTATATTGTTGTAATAAAAAGCAACAGGGATTTACAAAAAAATACTCTGGATGTTCTGTGATGTATTAAATTGAAATTAAATATTTTCACTAAAAAAAAACATTTTTACACAGTAGCCATACGTACAGTATATAATTTCTGTGCAGTGAATAATTTCAGCCAGCAGAGGGAAGCGCTTAATCTAAACTCAGCCTTCCACCCGTGTTTGTGGAACACCTTGCTGCCTCCCTGCCGTATGAGGCAATGACTTTGCAGGCAGCGTTTATGCATGAAGGCACCTCATGAAACTGATTTCGGACAGGCTTCTGAGGAAGCGTACCTGTTTAATGATCTACAACAAAATAGAACGAGTTTTTGTGATAACTAAACGAATATTTAATTACTATAATACTG
>NW_015554119.1:1228858-1234706 GCF_001515605.1 Sinocyclocheilus anshuiensis | reverse complement strand
CTGTTTAATGATCTACAACAAAATAGAATGAGCTTTGGTGATAACTAAACAGATATTTAATTACTATAATACTGACTTCTCGCTAGAAATGACATCAAAAGTGCAAAAAGTTAGTCAGAAATATACATTTACACATAAACTGACCACCCAACGCAACTTTCAGACGCCATTTTAATTTTTTAGCTTAACCGTCACGGAATGGAACGCACAGGATTGTGGGATATCAAAGGCAGCGAAGGATACATCTATGCTGCCTTCAAAATTCGATCAGAAGAAGGTACCTCCGGAGACAGGAAGCAAAGCAGAATTTGGATTCGGACGTGCCTTGATGTCTTCCTTCCTTTCTGAAGGCAGCATTTTAGAGTTTTCGGATGCAGCCAATATCTCATCTCCTAGCGCACACTTGCATTCATCTCATAATTTTCCTATGCATATTTTATTTATGAAGTTCACAAACTAAGTCCATATCTTATCGTTCTCCTTGAGAGTCTGTGCATGTATGGACACCCAGTTGTGGTCATCATTCAGAGATATGTTAAAGGAATAAATAGGTCACCGAAAATGTAAAAAGCTGCATTTCTTCCGGCTAAAATACTCGATCCATAATAATGCTTTCTTTAGTGAAAAGCCGTCTCGTCTGAATCAAGAGAGAAATATGCACAGATCAAGAGAACAGTACAAAACTGTTCTAAACAAATATGTTGATGGATTTTGATGTGAGAGGAAAACCTGGGATGGACCTTTTTGTCTGGAGGAAGCATTATTATGGATTATGGACAGGATCCATTATTGAGCAAGTTATATAATGCTAAATTTCTCCAAATCTGTTCAGATGAAGAAACAAATTCATCCAGGATGACATGAGGTGCATAACGTTTCAGCAATTTTTTTATTTTTAGGTGCACGTATGAAGAAAACATAGTGACAGTATGCTATTAATATCCTATTATCTAGAGAAAAAAAAGTGAAACTGCTCCAATCACATTGTTTTAACTGGCAGCATCCACCTGAAGTTTCACCACCACACACCCACTGATGTGTTCTTGGCGCTGATAGTCCAATGCTCATCTCAGGCACTGTATATTTAGATGGATGATAACAGATACAAAGTGAGTTATGAGTAAGGTTGGCACTGCCAGCTGGGGTTTAATTCATTTGACATGACAGGAACGAATAGGATCTTAATGAGTGACAGAGCATGCTGCCTGAGTCCACAAAAACTGGTCTCAGGTTTGCATTTAATTTTGATTAACCCCTAGGAAAAAAATGGGTTGCTCCAAGGTTGCTCAGGAGACTTTTCAAGTCATGCTTCAACTTTGTCTAAAATTATTGGGGGGAAATAAAAATAGACACAAAAAGAGCTTTAAAATGTATCATTGTCTCTTGAAAGATGGGGAAATTTTGAATTTATACTAAAAATCTCGAACTTTTGATAGAAGACTTTGGTATCTTGGCGTATTTGAGCATAGTGGAAAAAAAATCTAATTTATGATTTTTCTGGCAACTGAAAAAAAAAGTGTTTAAGGTGAAGTACTAAAATGACTGAAACTAAAGCTGAAATAAAATGAAAGCTAAACAGAAAAAATAAATAAATAAAAAGACAAAAGCACACGGCAAAATAAACTAAAATTAAAATAAAAACTGAAAATGTACAAATAAAAGCTAAGTCAAGACGTTAATACATATAGAAATGGTACTAAAATAACACTGGTTTTAATATAATCTCACAACACAGTTTTGCATTGCAAAGTCTGAATTAGCCAGGATGGCTAACGGAGCCCTAGATCCAAAGTTCATTTGCCTCTAACCTTTGACTTTTAAAGGCCTGTTAAACAGTATGCTCTGTCATGAACCCTTGGCGCACAAGATTGCCAATATAAAGCCTCACTGGACAGTTTCCCATGAGTCACTGCAAGGTGTGAAGACAACTGAGAATGTACTAGTTGTTTGTTGTGGGGCTGTTTTGGTAGCTGTTGATAAGCATGTATGTGAGTGTGTATGCATGGATAAATGTGTGTGCTGCATTTATTTGCAACCTTTCTATTTAAATGTGGTCTTGCAGCCTGTTACCATCAGCCACAAATTTGCTTCACACCGAGTTGCCTTGTTTAATGGCTTTATAAACTACTTTGAAACAAAAAAACATTAATCAAATTTTGTACGTTTTAATAGAGATTATTTGTCTCCAGTTTACTTTGTGTCATTAGGGATTCACAGACTTTTACCACATTTGCACTGTAAATATTTACACAGTGTGTTCAATAAAGATGACGTTTATTTTGTTTAAAAAAGACTGTCGAATGTTTGACATAGTTGAAGGTCAATCAAATTTAATGACCAAATTTGTTCCCTGCATGCATTGTTTCTATATTAGTATCAGTGTTATTTTAATATATTTTATATACTACTATTGTATGTATTAATATTTTGAATTAGCTTTTATTTTCTCACTGATTATGAGGTACATGGTTGAATACAAGCATTACAGTGAGAAGTAGTAATATTGTTCTACTAATGACACTTTAGTTGGTTCATTTATTAGGATTTTGTCTAATTAATTTTTTATATAGCACCATTTAAACAGCAGCAGCTGACCAATGTGCTTTACAATGCATTATAAAACATTCATAAAATAAAATCAGACTGAAGACATTGATAAAATGCTAGCAATATGTAGTGAACATTGAAAGCCAGTAAAAAAAAGTGAGTTTTTAGTAATGACTGCAGGGGTGGAGTAGATCTAATCTGAAGTGACAGAAGTTGAAGTTGTTTTCACATATAGCTAGATCTGTGCATAAGCGAAAACCGTAATTTATTCAGACAAGACATGACTTAGAATGTAGCTCTATCACTCAAACACAGGAAGTTCTTGTTCATTGCTGATACGCTGAATTTTCTTTTGCTTTTCTTGTATTCTCTCCACTACTGAACGCCAGAGGTGAGGCTTGTCTTTTTTCTGCTTTTATCTTATTTCTCCTGTGCATGTTTCAGGATGGTTTTGAGGGTGATTTAATGTGATAATTTTTGAGGTGAAGCTATTTGTGCACACTTGTGGCATCACTAAAACTGTAAAGGCCTAGAAATGGACAAATTTAACACCCTGCTGTACTCAAACCCACAATGGCAAACATGCCACTTTCATCGGTATCAAGAACAAATGCATGCAAAACAAACACCAGAAAAGAGAAATATGGCTTTAAAAGATATTGTATATAGAGCTACTGAGCAGAGCGTGGAGAGAAACAGCACACACTTGATTTTTGAATGGAAAAATAGTTTCCACTGAACGTGTGTTAATCTATTGAAAACAACCCATGGCATGTGCTCACTACTCTAAATTTGGTTGTGGTGCACATATAGATATTTACTTTTCAAGTTGAAAAGCTACTTTTCTTTCTTTCTCTAGATCAGTGTTTTGCATGTGTTCATGTATGAGTATCCAGGCAGATGAGATGCAAAATAACTTTTCATCTATTTTAATCTACATCAGCAATAAAGACTTTCCTGGACATGAATTAAGCTAACATTAAACTGTCTCAATGTTAACATTAAACTGCAGCGAGCTTTCATTCAGTTTGGATTGTGCCATTTAGAATATGATACATGCTGATAATATTACAGAACTTTTAAACATTTGTATGATTTAGTTAGTTTTGATGTGTGTGTGTCTGTGTTTATATATATATATATATGTCACGGTGGGGACCTAAATTGAGGTCCCCATGGGTACAAATGCAGAATGAGTTTTTTTTTTAGAAAGTAAAAATGCAGAAAGTTTCCTGTGAGGGGTAGGTTTAGGTTTAGGGTTGGTGTAGGGCAATAGAAAATACAGTTTGTACAGTATAAAAACCATTATAAGTGACTAAGTGACGTGACATGTGGCCAAGTATGGTGACCCATACTCGGAATTAGTGCTCTGCATTTACCCATCCAAAGTGCACACACAGCAGTGAACACACACAAACCGTGAACACACACCCGGAGTAGTGGACAGCCATTTTTGTTGCGGCGCCCGGGGATATATGCCTATGGAGAGTCCACACAAGGATGTAGCTGACCAGACATGTGTGTGTGTGTGTGTGTGTGTGTGTGTTTGTGTGTAGTAATTATTTATTTAAAAGATATGATTGATGATTTCGTTCTGACGTACAGATTGCAGATCTGCACCAGAATCTTTCTCTGGCCCTGTTGCAGATGACTATTTTTGCGAAAGCAGCTGCCAACACTCTTGATACCACCCAGAGAACAATGTTTATCTCTGTCTTTTAATACGATTATTTTATTAGAAATGTCAGTGGCTTATAAGACTATACTAAGAATAACCTTAGTTGTGTTTCTCAATTATTATTTATTTCTTCACAAATGTGCGAAATAAAAAAAAGAAAACAAATGAACTGTCCAACAGTATACAACTTTCTGGAACAACAGATTCAGGAAACACATGTTGCAGAGGAAGACCCACAATTCATTTAAATAATAATAATAATACATTTCCAAACAAAAAGAGCTATTTTAAGTACCCTTAGAAAAGGCCAATAGGTTCTGTCTTACAGAAACAAGCATCTGTAACAGTAGTATTTTTGCAGACATGTCTGAGAGAGATTGGCTTATGCAGGCTGACTCTCTGCAGTGTTTCCTCTCTGTGTGAAATGGTGCCTGGTGTTGGACAGATTTCTCTGAACTGGCCCTGCGGCCCCTGATTACAGCTGTCATTCTGAGACGCTTTCAACAGGTGTTTGAAATGGAGGCACTGCTTCTGTTTTACCATGTGTAGATGCTGCAGCAGAGCTTAGAAATAAAAATGGCCATATATTATATTAACATTCAGCTCATTGTTGAAAATGAATGAAAGCGGGAGAGAGAAATTAGTGTTTATATTCACATGTAAGTAATTATAAAAGGGACTGAGGAATGGGTTTAATGTATATATCAGGCCTTTTTCAAGTTTGAAGTAAACATTCATAATTTTGGTTCATTTCCATTCAAGAGAAAAAGAAAACATTTACTGAAAAAAAAAAAAAAAGAATAGCAGAAAGGGGCGTTCTGCGTGCGCGCGCATGTGTTGATCAGGAAGCTCTGGGTCTGAACTAACGTTACTTCGGAAGAATCTTGCGTTTCCTGAGGCTACCAAATGGCCACATCTCGGTTTCATTACTCAGCAACCTTACATAACTGAACTCATACAGATTATATGGGCGAAATAGATCAGTATAATTAAAATCAGACGTTTATCGATCAGCGTTTTGCGTATAATACACGCTATTCCTCCGTCGCGTGCAGCGCCTCAGTGAGCTCGTGCTAATCACATCTGACTAGCTCCTCAGGTGAGTCTATTTTTTTTTTACACATTTTAACACTATAACGTTGTTTTCCGTTGGTATTTCTCCTAGAAATGTTCTTTCATGTTATTTTGTTGTCATTGTGTCCCCTTTTGTGCTTTTCAAGCCGTTTCAAATGAGCTAATGAGGCTAGTGTTAGCATAGTGGCTAACAGCAGTAATTTATTAGGATTTTTGATAACATTGTGTATTTTGGTAGCATAGTAATTAATTTGTCGTTTTACTTGTAAATAGCGATATAATTGTTCAGCCAGATTTGTATGTGTTATTCTGAACCCATTGAGGTTGATAAATATGATTTATAATAGCATTAGTTGTAACTTTAAAGGGGTCATATGATGCTGCTAAAAAGAACATTATTTTGTGTATTTGGTGTAATGAAATGTGTTTATGCGGTGTAAGATTAAAAAAACACATTATTTTCCACATACTGTACATTATTGTTTCTCCTCTATGCCCCGCCTTTCTGAAACGCGTCGATTTTTACAAAGCTCATCGGTCTGAAAAGCA
>NW_015554119.1:1211455-1228808 GCF_001515605.1 Sinocyclocheilus anshuiensis | reverse complement strand
ACCAAGAGCTTGTAACACTCCAAAGAGAAAGGAAAAATTGAAATCGCATCATATGACCCCTTTAAAACAATCCTGAATGCGAATGACTAGATGATCGTATAAAAAGTTACAGTTGTAATGCGACTATTGTGCTGAACTCGTTCTTTATTTCCACCCTTAACTAGGGATGCTCTGACCCGCCTTTTTCGCCTCCGATACCGATTCCGATACCTAGGGTTCCGCACAATCGGGAAAAAAAATAAATAAAATCTCGGATTTGGATCGGCCCTCTCTGACCGATACCCGATCCGAGAAAAATGTCACTATCAGAGCCGATACCCGATATGGATATCGGATCGGCGCATCCCTACCCTTAACATAAAAGAAGTGAAAACGAAAGTGTTTTTGAATGTGTCTCATAAAATGGCTGTTTCTTGGCTTTTGCATTGAGATTTTACCATCTGAAGAATAGTAGTGTTTTCCATAATGCCTCAATCACGTGAGCTGCCTATCTAGGCCGCAAAACAATACCTAGTCAGCTGTATGAGCCTGTAGGCAGGTTTGCTGCCTACCTAGACAGCTTTTTTGGGTCTTTCAAATTAATTGGCTATTGAACTTCTCATCTAATACCGACGGAGTCTAAAGTGCTGTCTATATAGACAGCTCACTAGGTTTTGAGACACAGCCAGTGAGTGTCCTCTGCACTGATGATTTGATCAATGCAAATGTTTTTTCCCTAGTATTTCCTGAATAGATTAGAAACTAGCTGCACCGGTTGGGTTGGACTGTCTCTTACCCCAAAGGACTGGGTGACAATTGCTTGGCAGTTGTTCCTGTTCCTGATTTGACTGCCAAATGCATAGACATTATGTATACAAGTCTTTCATGCTATATGACACACCCTGATCTCTATCCCACACTGAAAAATGCTGCATATCAATTAACGTAGGCATCTAATGTTACTAGATAAATGCAACGCACTGGAAAAGCAGGACCTGGAGTTGTTAAAATCTCATAGAGTAATAGTTAACCAGCCAGTGGAGGCAATTCTGAGCTATATATTCTTTTCAGAAACTGGTCAGAAATGAAAACGAATATATGTTGTTTATAGGCATATTGCAAATAAAGTGGCTGAATGCGTCATTCGGTTATTGCAAAGGACTTCTGCAAAATATGCACAATATTATAAGGAAGTGTGTTTTACATGTTTAAGAATCTGAAACTGTTTCACGCTTTGCTTTCTGGCCCATCGAGTCAGTTTGGTTCTCTTTTTTGTGGTCATCTGCTGCATACTTTCAGAGTTGTTTTCTGTTAATGTTTGATTTATCTGGTCAACACAGAATTCATCCATAGTGGGTCAAGGTAAAAAAAAAAAGCTTACTGTAAATGTTTATCAGGTAGGAAATCAAGCACGTATGTTTGAAGACAAATAATGTATTGGAGTTGCATCAGTTACCGTAAGCGGGAGTTAGTTCAGGTGACCGTGATCAGTACTGCTGTAGTTTATTGGAGGGATAACAGTAATCTAGAAATAATAGTTGCTATGTTGTAAAACCATTTAAAAAGTAGATTATGCCCAAAACAAAAATGAATATTTTGTCATCATTTACTCACCCTCATGTTGTTCCAAACCTGCATGAATTTCTTTCTTCCGTTGAACACAAAAGAAGATATTTTGAAAAATGTTGATAACCAAACAGTTGCTGGTAGCCGTTAAGTTCCGTTGTCATTTATTATTATTTTTACTATATAATGGAAGTCAGAATATCTTCTGTTGTGTTCAATAGAAGACAGAAATTCATGCAGGTTTGGAACAACATGAGGGTGAGTAAATGATGACAAAACATTTTTGGGTGAACAGTCTCTTTAAGCATAAAAATAAGTATTGGCAAATCTGTTTTGCAAATGACACATTTTTTAGCTAGCCTGTTTTTTTTTTTTTTTGGTCTGGTTTTAATTTCATAAAGATTTAATTGTGTTTGTTTATTTTTAGGGGACTTTTCTCCACATTTCTGTATGAGTGTGACAGCCTTTTGTTAATGCGATTTTTCTTTTCAGATACTGTGAATATAAAGATGTCCAAGGCCCCGAATTCTGCTTCCCGGTCCAGGTCCAGGTCTAGATCACGGTCCTACACACGGTCTCACTCGAGGAGTAACTCCCGTTCAAGGTCCAGAAAGCGTCGCTACAGGTAGACAGATAGAACAGATTCCAACCACGTCCTTTGCAACAAACTGTTAGTTGGAATAGCATTTTAAAACAAGAAATCTGGTTATTTTAAACTGCTATAATGTCATATCTCAGTTTAAAAACAGCTGCGTCTGAGCACTTTATTCTACCCATGACTCAAAGTCAATGAATATTTGAATAGCACTAAAATAAGATACCATAGTTTCATGACAGTTGCTCCTCCTCTTTCTATTTTCTATTTCTATAAAAGTCTTTCTATTTTTTTCTAACAGCCCAGCCCTTTTTGTTGTTTTTTTATGTGTCCTATGTGCGCTAGGCTAAAAACAGTTTCCTTTTCTTTGTCGTGACTACCTCTTTCCACTGCATGTGGCTTAGCATGTCGGTATGCTTGTCGGTAAATGTAATTCTTAATCAGTTTTCCAATGAAAAAGCAAAAACGGTAAGACATTTTCATGTTAGCAAATGTTTGGTTTAGTCTGGTAAATTTGGACCATGGTGCCTGTAGTTAAGCTCTAAACAAATCTAACTTTATGCATCGCCAGGTTTAGGTAATGAATTTAAGTTGCAGTTCCTTTTTAATATGAAATTTCCATATATGTAATTTCAGAAGATTGTGATGAAGGCATACTTTTAGGCAGTGTAATCTTTTAGTCAGTGGTAAAAGGGTTGTAAGAGTAACATCCATTGCAAAATTTACAGGAAGTGATTTAACACTTTGTTAAGGGAAGAAATTGCTCATTTGCCATTTGTGTGATTATTGATTCTGTAGCACCATCAAGTGGTCATGAATCATAACTGCATTATTTCTCTCTCTTGTCTTCCTGTATTCCTCTTTCTGTGCTTTGAATTTTCATCTTTCTTGTGCTTTAGCTCTAGATCAAGATCCCGTTCGCATAGCAGGGAGAGGAGCTATCCTTCCAGAGATTTCCAGAGCAATCGTGGGTATAACCGTGGTTTCCGTGGCTACTGGAGACCCTTTCAGTACCGGGGCAGAGGGCGTGGCTATTTCCCACGAGGTAACTATCATAGAGGTGGCAGCAACTATGGTTACCGTTCCAACAACTGGCACGGCCATAGAGACCAGCAGCAGCCGTATGACCACTCATACAGCCCTAGGAGGGGGCGCTCGCGTTCCCACTCACCACGGAAACGATCAGCAAGCCGAAGCCGCTCACGCCATTCCGATAGATCATCCTCTGTGCATTCCAGGCACTCCAGCTCTTCCTCCCGATCCTCGTCCCCCCGTCGACGCAACTCTAGCACTAGACGACCCCATTCTAAAGACCACAAAGAAAGGGGTTCACCAGGGGAGAGCAAGGGAGCCAGCAAAGAATCATCCAAGCCTACAGGAAGCACCCCAGAGGAATCCAGTAGCAAGTGGGAATGCCTAGCTGACTACGAGACCAGCCCCAAACGCAATGCCCCATCTGCTGGTGGTCAGACAGAGGTCAAAGTGTCCATTTCCGGAGGTTCCGGCAATGGTGGACCACTGTGGCGAAGCATCGGCCCTGCCAGTAAAAGTCCACTGGCAAAAACGCCAACCTCATCTGGCTTCGGGTTCTTCTCAAAGGAAGACGTGAAGACCGAAGACAAATCAGACTCCATCTCAACCGCTTTCAAAAAGTATGTTTTTGCTTTTCATTTTGAAGGTTTTCCCTCTCTTTCTTTTGTCCTCCAGGCAGTTTTTAATCAATCATCATTCTCTCAAATGTGTTTAGTCTTTGCACAGCAACAAAGATCCTTGGAAGAATAGAGCTTATAATGGAAAACCAATTTCAAACTCAAATGTCACAAATGGGCGTTTACCTGTGCTATGAGGTTGTTTGCAATCCCATAATTTAGGAGATAAAGTTATAATGATGTAAGTATGGAATAAAAACCCATCCTGGTTAGTAGTGTCTGCATTGCTGAAAAGTTGAGCCATAAGTTTGCGCATGTCTTAACTGTTGTTTGTTGTAAGTAACCTTTCTTATCTTGCTGTTAAAGGTAATGTTGGTTTGAAAATGTAAATGTTTTTTAATACAATCTGCTCCTTGATGAAAGAAAATATGTTTAACTTGTGATCGTTCACCTCAGGTTTTTGGCAGAGAAGAAAAAGCCCTTATCAGACAGCGATAATGGCAGGGGTGAGACTTTAAGCTTGGGAGATGCTGACAGTGAGAAGAGCGGCAGTAAGTTGAGAACGGTTTTCGACGCATCCGATTCCGGCTACGACGGCTCAAAGACTGACAAAGGACTTCCGTTTCTGGATGCCAAGGAAGAGGAGTATCGCCAGGAAATGAAAGACAGGAAGACTGAGGAGGAATCCAAGTATAAAGACAAAACCATTGTCACAATGCGGGGCTTAACTGAAGAGCGTTTCGGGAAATGGGATGACTCCATCTATCTGTCCAACAAAGATTCATCACGGAGGGATGAAGATGTTGAGGAGGAACTGGACGAGGAACTTTATCGCAGTCGGAAGCATGTGTCTAGAAAAGAAGAAAAGGCCTCTAAGAAGAAAGAAAAGAAAAAAAGCAGGATCAGCCCATCTTCTCCATCACCATCGAGAGTATCAGAGAATAGAGGCAGGCCACTGTTTCCAGCTGGAAGAGAGGCCTCGCCACCAGCTAAATCCTCAGCAAAGAAAGACCCGAAGTTTAATTTCAGTATAAAGGCATTCACTGATGATGGAGAAAGGTATGTATTTGAATTTACATGTACTGCTGTTTTTTATTTATTTTATTTTTTTTAATGGCATTTGGGTACGTGTATGATTCTCACTGCTTTCCCTCAGCTCATCAGGTACATTAGCTAAAGAAAGACGTTTGTCACGGGATCTTGTGCACCCTGGTAAAAAAGATCTTGAGGAGTTTCGCTCGATCTTCCAGCATATTCAGTCTGCTCAGCTTCGCAGGAGCCCATCAGAGCTATTTGCTCAACATATAGTCACCATAGTACATCATATTAAAGGTAATTCCAGACTAATCTGGTGGTTATGTGCAATGCTTAATTTTATTTCTGCACTTTGTGCTTTGAGGTGCTTCAAGGTGCAGACCTAGGACTTTTGGGGGGGGGAGGGTGAACTTCAAATAATTAGGCTTCATATTTGAACATTTTAAAATGGTGGCATGCAAGAAATGACCTGTTTTTCTGTTTTCTGAATGTAGCTCAACATTTCAAATCATCTGGGTTGACTCTGAATGAGCGATTTGGATTATACCAACGAAAAGCTGCAGAGATGGAAACGAAGCCGAGGAAGAGTCCTGAGATCCACAGGTAGGTGTATTTGTATTCTGGTCTGCTTTCCACTCATGTATCTCCAAATGCTTTTGTGGATTATTATGGGTAAGATGCCTTGTTCCTCTCTTAATACATTTTTTTGCATGCTCTTCCACAGGAGAATCGATGTGTCTCCCAGTGCTTTTAAGAAGCACTCTCACCTGTTTGAGGATTTTGAAGAGAGCGGCTACAAGGTGACACAGAGTTTTCAAATCTGAAATTCCTTCCCAAATGTGTACCAGCTGAAACAGCAGAAATGTGCTATGAGATGTATAATGCTAATGCACAAGAACCCCAATCTCAGTCTTGTATTACTGAGCGTTACGCTCTCACCCACCAGCGTTTGTCATATGATTAATCATGGGTACATACTTGACCATACAAAATGGCTAATCAAAAGGAAGTGACAATTGATCCTGTGTCCAAGCCTTTCACTGGACCGCTAACCAATGCAATAGTAAGTATATCTCCTCGCAAATGTGTTTATGAAACCAAAAAAAAGTGAGGCTCAGTACTAATCAGTATTGGGAAAGCATGGAGCATGCTGCTTTCTCATGAGATCTGTGCGTTTTTTGTTTTGGTTCGTTTTTCTGTCGTAAAGTCTCACGTGTTAATAGACGTCTGTCACATTTTCAGTGGGTGTCCAATATATCATGTTCTATCACATTATGACTTAAAATAGCACACACATTTCATTGGTTTCATTAAAACTTGGCCAACATCAGCCAACACTGTAAAGTCATAGAGGGTGACTAAATAAAAAAAAATGAGGATTGAATTTAGGTCATTCCTAAAGATTGCCAGTAGATAGTTTTTCAGCTGGGTTTTGACTTTCATTGCCATAAGCATCTGCCATTTCAGTGTGTGGTATTTTCTTCTTGTGCCTAGGTTAACCCTAAATTAATAAATTCATATTTATATTAATATTATATTAATATTTATAAATATTAATATTAAAGGGTTCACACAAAAAAATGAAACTCATTTTCCAGTCTATGACTTTTTCTCGCAAACAACAGGTGTTTATCAGAATCTCTCACATGTTGCTTTTGTACAAAGAAAATGAATGAGGATGACTGCTGTCGAGCTACAGAAATCAATAGAATGAAGTCCAAACTAAATAGTCAATCTTAACTTTAATTGTTTGGAAAACAGATTACTGAGAAGAGATTCTGCTAAACATTATCTTTTGTCAAAAAAAGACAGTTATACAGGTTTGTAAACACATGAGGGAGATGATGAGTTAAATTTCTTTTTTGGATGAACTGTCCTTTTAAGCTTCAAATTTAGTTGAAATCACATTGTAGTTCAAGACGAAATTGAGGCATTCTTACCTTTAGCTGTTTACACTAATGATTCAAGAAAATGTGTTAATTATTTTGGACATTATTGTGTCTCTACAGGAGCATGGTAAAAGGCATGATGGCGATTCGGTGGACCTTCGCTTGGCTATTGAGCGCCGTAAAAAAGACCCTAAACGAGAGGGGGGAAAGAGTTCAGCTGGCTCACACACGCCCAGCCATGAACTCTCCCCTGACAGATCCTCCAAACACAAGAAATCAAAGTATGTTCATGAATAATGTTTGAATGGTACTCTATTTTTGAGCCTGGGTCAAGTTGTTTTAGTCTTGTGCTCATTTTCTAGACCAGGGATCCTCAAATCTGACCCACGAGATCCACTTTCCTGCAGAGTTTAGCTCTAACCCTAATCAAACACACCTGAGCATACTAATCAGTGTCTTCAGGATCATTAGAAAATCACAGGTAGGTGGGTTTGATCAGGGTTGGAGCTAAACTCTGCAGTGCATTGGCCCTCCAGGGCAAGATTTGAGGAACCCTGTTCTAGACTATAATGATTTGATGATTCAATGTTGATTTAACTTACCAGTTTTCATTTATAGTGGAACACTTTATTCATAAAACGCTTTACGTAGTTAGTGTTTGGGAGGAAGCACTGTATTATTTTTTTAAACTTTATATTTTAAATGTAGCATAATTCAAATTCCTGTAATTATATGATTCTTCTAATGTTCTAATTCAAATTCAGCCAAATGTACAGATTCAAATTTACATTTTGTAGATAATTTCAGTCTTATGTGGGCTATTTATTTATTTATTTTCAACTTTGTACAGGTGCAGATCGGTTTTTCTTAATATGAAGCTCACTATTCAAAATCAAACAGGCCACAGTGTCACATCACAGTTTTTCCTTCTGTTTAACGTAATAGTGCAAAGATGGTGTTACATTGTGGGTTTATTCTCATACAGCTCCCACAGATGGCAAAGTGGCTCTGATGTTTAATTTAATTTACACAAAAGCACAGCCTAAAACCTTAATCTAACTTTACTTTTTAACTTTTTTTTTTTCAACTCTGTTCTCTCTTTTTCTAAAGGAAAAGCAAAAAGAAGCGAGACCGCTCTCCCTCCTCCTCATCTTCCTCCTCCTCTCCCTCCCCTCGTGCGTACAGAGTGAAAGAGTACCATCCGGAGGAGCACATGGAGGGAGGAGGGGGTTTTAACAAAGCCCGTCTGGGGTCAAGGGATTACCCAGGGCCCATGGATCGCGGCCCCCGGGACTATGAGGGCCACATGGACAGGGGTTATGAGAGGGGCCGAGGAGGATATGACAGAGGAGGATATGACCGAGGTCATGGGGGATACGATCGGGGATTTGTAAGTATCCTACAGTTCTCTGTGACATTGACCTATTGATCATTAATGAGATACAGATGGAATTTGTTTCTTTATGTATTTATCACTGATTAATGTCAAACTTTGTTCCTCTATGACTTTGTTCCCAATCCTAACTGAAATGGAGTCTCCGAAGTGACAACATTTCAACGAAACAACATTTCAGTGTAGGCTTATTTAAGTTAGCTTAGTAACATGCACAAAATGCTAAGCTACAAAAAAAAAAGTCTTCAAAGGTATCTAGGTGTGCAGCTTATTAGGGTTTGGTTTTTTCACCAATTTAGTTTTAATAGTTCAAGTTTAAAAAAATCAAGAAGCATGTCTTTGAATTTATTGAATTTATAAAACTTCAATTACAAAAAATATTTATTTAATTTAATTATTTAATCATTTTAGCAATAATAATAAAAAAATATTCTGGATTTTGTTTCATGATTTAATACAAATTTATTATCAAAAGTAATGGAAATTAAATAAATGTGAACCATGTAATATTTTAAAATTAAATAAAATGAAAATTTGACAATTCAGGTTTACGGTTTAAATTAAAACATGGAAAAATTGTGATATTAAAAATGCTCTAATACATTGTTTATTATTATTATTATTAATATTATTACTTTGAGAAGTGTGTTCTCAAATTTTTTGTTTTGGGTTTGAAAGTAAAGACTTTTGAGTTTCAGTGGGTATCTGACGATCGTTTTTATCAAATGAAATGGAGAAATGCTGGTAAAATGAACTCTCAGAGCAGCTCTGAAGATGAAGTTCACAGATGGATGGTTTATTCATCCAAAATTTGCCAAGTTCCATGATATTTCACATTATAAAGTAAATTCTATTTTTACGACTGTTTTCCACCATTCCGTCCACGTTGGCGCTTTTATATTTGTGTCTTGAATTAGGTCTCTCATATATCTCAGATGTTTCTCCTCGATTCTCAGTTGATATGCTTTTCCCTTGTATTTGTTCTTTGCAGCCGAGAATGAGAGGAAGAGGATGGAACCGGGGAAATTACCCAGGCACCAATACCAATAACAACCCTCCCAATATGGGCGGCCCCTCACGGCCCCCGGACGAGGAGTGGGACCCCGAATACACCCCCAAGAGTCGAAAATACTTCCAGGTGTGCTAACATTGATCTTCGATACGCACGCGCCCCCGTAAATGTCACGTTAAAAACAAAAACTGGTGGTTGGTGGCTTCGCATGTCACTCAGACAGTCTCTTCCTGTATAAATTAGCAATTTTGGGACAGTATAAGCTGCATAGTGGCTAGTAGGAGAGTTTAAATATACATCTCTCTCATTCAACTGCAGCATGATGACCGGGACAAGGAAGGGGAGATGAAGTGGGTGGACACTCGGGGGCGCGGCAGAGGGAATTACCCACGCGGCAGGGGCACCCTCATGATTCGCAAGAGCAGTGGCAGCCCCAAGTGGACCCACGACATGTTCCAGGGCAATGCTGAAGAGCGAGACATGGAAGATGGAGGTGCAGAGCACAAAGACGACAAGTCTGGGGAAAACACTGCTTCCAAGCCATAGACTGATTCACATCATTAGTGTCTGTTCTTCTGTACTGTCTCTAGCTCAACGAGAGCCCTTGTGAGAAATGCATCCTTGTGTGTTCAGATGTTGGACTGTAAAGCCCCTAACGGTAGAGCCATGTCATTTATAGCAACAAACCATCTGCTATTATTATTTTTTTATTTTTGTATTTTTTCGTTTATTTTCAGGGTTTGTTGGGGGTGATTGAAAATATAAATTCAGCCATCTGGTGGCTGAAATTAATTCATTTTCATTTAAAAAGTGCAATAAATCTGTGCACTTGTGCCTTAGATTTAACTAGTTTTATGATTCCTTTTTTACTTTTTTTGGGATTTTCCCAGTAGTTTCCCCCCCTTTTTTTGGAATTGCATGTTAATTATTTCATACATGCTGCAATCTTTTAAATTTCTTCCCTTTTGGTGTACGGTTCAGTCTCATTGGTGCATATCCCTTGTGGACCAATACACTGTACTGGGCCGATTTTCTCCATAAAATTGTCTGTTAAAAATGTACAGATTCATTCTTTCTAACCAATTGGTTCTCAGCTATATTTAACATCCAATTTAACTCATTTTCTTCCCTTACATTATGCCACTAATGACAAAAAAATTGTCCACTTTGTGAAGCGTAAAACTGATTTTTTATTGTATTTTTTTTCTATTTTGAGCAAAAAAAAAAATTGTCACGTTTTAGCTCATTCATCAGATTTTAAAGTGTAGATAATAGAACATGCAAGATAAAGCTTTTGATGCATTTATTGCATTATTGTGTTTATCAAAACAAATTGTAAAATAGTTCATGCTGCATGTTTAGATCATGTGGTTTTTCTTCCATTGATCTCTGTACGCTGTGCGGTAAGGATGTAACTGGGGGACTCGGCTGCTCTCTTTTCTGCTTTGTGACATTATTGTAATGCTGTGACTCAACGTTCTGTTAACATTTACAATCTGTTAACTCTGTGCTTTCAGTCTCCATGGTGAATTTGAAATAAAACCTGTCTTCTGTTTGGTACACGTCATTTTGTTTTTGTTTCGAGTTGCATTGGCTTTGTAAGACACATCGTTGGAACAGCTGCTCTCGACAGCTGGAGCCTTTTAGTGATTTTATGAAGAGGTAGTACTGATTACACAATGTGATGTGAGCTGTTTAATGGTTAAATCCACAATTTGTATAATTTTTTTGCTTAACTACTTTGAACTGCTACTGGACTGTTTGTGTGTTTTTGCACATTTGAAAAGTTTCAGTGTCCAATCCTCCTGCTTCTAGTAATCCTGAAGACCATGATTAGCAGGTTCAGGTGTGTGTGATTCAGATTAGCGCTAAACTGTGTGAAGGAGGCCCTCCAGAAGCAGGATTGGACACGTTTGATTTAGAGCAACAGATGAGAAGCAGTAAGTAAAGTGCATTTAAGACTCTTAATTTGTGTTTTTCTGTTCATTTTTACGTTTGCAAAGAACAAACGTGATGCTTCGTATAGAATTGGAAGCCAAAAAATTTAAATGGGAATTTTTAAGAGTAAACGGCTAAATCATTATAGAGGGTTTGAAAGCATAAATGTTTTTTGTGCCTCCTATTATTTCTTATCTGTAAAATGTGTTATTTGAGCTGTAAATTTGACTACATTATCCATTTTGTTGGGCGACTACTGTTCTAGGTGGATTAACATGATGATAACAATAAAGAAAGTTATAAAAATCGTTATATGAGAATATGGAAGTTGGCAACACTACTATAACAATGCAATACTCTGGAATCACTTTCATAATGATTTTTCCCCAGCTGATAAACAATAAAAACATGGATCCCCAATCAGATCAGAATCCACTAGACTTTAAAGATCTCAAGCCTTTAAAGCAGGGGTCACCAAACTGGGTCCTGGAGGGCCGCTGTCCTTCAGAGTGTAGAGTTTAACTTGCCTCGACACACCTGTCTGGAAGTTTCAAGTGTACTCTTTGAGTATACCTAGTAAGACCTTGATTGGCTGGTTCAGGTGTGTTTGATTGGGGTTGGAGCTAAACTGCAGGTCACCTGCCCTCCAGGACCCAGTTTGGAGACCCCTGCTTTAAAGCAACTGTATATACGTCGCAAAACTACACATTTCTTTCCTAGTTGTTTTAAAGCGGTAGTCGACATAACTGCAGTGCATGCTTATAAAAAACAACGTTACTGTGAGTTTGGTGTGGACGCTAATATACTTATCGTTCTTATTGTGAACAGGCATTAATGGAAGGTGAAGGCTGCCTCTTCCTTTGGAATGTGTCTTCTCGACACGACTGTCACTTTTTTATTTATAATGGACTGAATTGGGTGAAAATTGTTTTATTTTCATTAAGAAAATGCATACAGTATATATACAAACATGAAGTGCTAAAAATGTATTTATAGATATAAAAAAATGCAAAAAAAAATGGATTAATTAAAACTTACTCATTTAGAAGACAGAAAACAGATAATGCAGATAAAATTAAACTTAAAAAAATAAAGGTTCTGTACTGGCATCAGTTGCTCAGTGAAGAACCTTTAACATCCATGGAAACTTTCCATTGCACTAAAGGTTCTTAGTGTGGGAAAAAAAAATCTTTAGATCATTAAAATGTTCTTCACATTAAGGAAAAAATGTTGTTTTAAGTTCTTTGATGGTATCACTGTAAAATCTTCCTTTGGAAGCCTTATTTTTAAGAGTCTATAATCCTTACCATTTTAAAGGTACATTACACCCAAATCTATTGCACAGATAAATGTCCCGTGGCATTCCATATCTGCATGAAACAACTGCATCCAGTAGATAAAACACTGCTAGTGATAGTGAACTCGTCCGAGTGTGCCTGTGCCCGTGACAAGTATATCCGGCTGTCCGTTCCTCCAGATCTCCCTGACGATCCGTTCTCTCTCCTCCAGTCTCCTGGCTCTTTCCAGCTCCTCCGCTGAAGCAAACACGTTCACACTCTTAATGGTTCCGTTCAACTGGGTCTGATCACTCATGGGACTCACTGTGACCACTGAGACTTCTAGGTCCTCCTCATCTCCTTCCTCACTTTGGTCGTCTTCCTTGTCTTCCTCCTCCTCGCTGGATTCTTTCAGTCGTCTCTTGTCCGGTGAGGAGGGTGTTTTTGTTTTTGAACGCAGTCGGCAGGCGATGCCCAGTATGAGGAGGACCAGGGCCAGCAGAAGACCTGAACACACACCCAACATGAAGTACAGTGCGAAGCTCTCCATGTTCTCTGTGTTCAAAGGAAAGGAAAATTGTCAAGAATATGTCCACGTCATATTTTATCCCAGAATCAAAGAAAGAAATAATATTAATAAATATATTAAATGTATTAAAAGAATGTATTTTTCAGGGTCAGTGAGATTTTTTTTTAATGCTTTTGAAAAAAAGTATTTTATGCTCAGAAAGGCTTTGATCAAAAATACAGTAAAAACAGTATTATATTATTTTATTATTATTATTATTATATTAATATTATTTTAATTTAAAATATCTGTTTTTTTGTTCTAATGATCCTTCACAAAACATTCTGTTATGTTGATCTGGTGCTCTAGAAACATTACTTATTATTATCAATGTTGAGAAAACCATTACATTTATTTGGAATAGAAATCTTTTGTAACATTATAGATGCTTTTACTGTCTTTGATCAAGTGAATGCATCCTTGCTGGAAAAAAATATAAAAAAAAAAAAAAAACTACTGACCCCAAGCTTTTGAGCAGTAGTGTGTGTATGTGTGTATGTATATATATATATATATACACGCACATTTCAAAATTTCTAGTAAATTGAAGTTGCAATTTCGAGTAAATTTCTTGCTTTTTCTAGACTGATTTGACACTGAAGAAAAAAAGAGAAAAGTCTTTAGGAACATTTAAGCCATTTCTCATGAAGTCAGAAGTGTGAAGCCAAATCAAACAGAACACTTAAGTCCATGGAATGGGTTGTTATTTTTTTCTTGGGGTCAGAAGTGTGACGGGGCACAAAGTTCAACAAAACCAACCCAAATCTATATACAGTGCTTAGCCATATGTCTTACACTGCTTGATTTCTTAACCTGGGCAGTAATGAGTTGTTTGTGTTGAATGCTCTTATACCTGTTATATGGGCGTATGTAGCCATGGTGTTGCTCAGCAGCTCCATGTCTTTGCGTATGGGGTTCATTTTGGCTTTATCGTATCTTTTGCTTTCTTCTCTACTTTATCTCACCTTGACCTTCAGCTTGACCCCTGTGGTAGAACAACATACATATAGTTCAGAGACAGCAGTGTCATATGTTTAAGAAAAAACCTGATACAAACGTTTGGGTGTTGTGGCTGGTGGCCTTTGCATCACTATGCAGTTGCTATGGTGTTCTGGGTGGTTGGTATGCAATTTCTATTGTGTTTTAATTGGTTGCCAACTTGCTGTGCAGTTACTAGGGTGTTCTGGGGGGTTGCTTTGCAGTTACAATAGTGTTTTGAGTGGTTGCTAGTTCCTGTGTGGTTGTTATGGTGTTTTGAGTGGCTGTTATGATGTACTGAGTTGTTGCTAGGATATTTTGGGTGGTTGCTATGTGGCTGCTAGGGTGTTCCGGGTGGGTGGTTGCTATGTAGTTGCTTGGGTGTTGCTATGCGGTTGTTATGGTGTTCTGAGTGGTTGCTATGCGGTTGCTAGGGTGTTCTGGGTGTTTGCTATGCAGTTGGTATGATGTTCAGAATAGTTGCTCGGATTGTATGGTTTGTTGGTGGTTGCTATGGTGTATTAAGTGATTGCTGGGGTGTTTTAGATGGTTGCTATGCAGTTGCTAGGGTGTTCCAGGTGGGTGGTTGCAATGTAGTTGCTTGGGTGTTGCTATGCGGTTGTTATGGTGTTCTGAGTGGTTGCTATGCGGTTGCTAGGGTGTTCTGGGTGTTTGCTATGCAGTTGGTATGATGTTCAGAATAGTTGCTCGGATGGTATGGTTTGCTGGTGGTTGCTATGGTGTTTTAAGTGATTGCTGGGTTTTTTTTTTTTGATGGTTGCTATGCAGTTGCTAGTCATCTAATTTTTAAAGTTAGTCATCTCATTTTTTTTCTTTAAGACTGGTCATAACTCTTTAAAGTCAGTTATAATAAGGGAGAATGGTCTCATTTGAATCCAAAAACTAAGTCTGATTAGCCTACTTCATGGCTAGCTAGTTGGTCAAACTAGTTTTTACATTTATGCAACCGGCCACTGATTAGTCGCTGATTTTAGGTAGGCTATCATTCATGTTCATAGCACAAACTGTGTTGAGTTCTGTGCGAAGATTAATACTTAATGTTAGGGCTATTGAAAAACCAACAGTGATGCTTGCTTTAGCATTGCAAGAACAGCTAAAACAACATGCCCTTCTATGCATAACTAGACAAATAGGCTCTAACTTATTTATTTTGGACACTGAGGCTGAAATTGCGTTAACTGTGCCATTTAAACAGCATTATATCTGTCTCTTTCCAAACAGGGCATTTGTTACTGCTGTTGTTATTGCATTGACCCAGGTCTCACTCTTTGCTCCCAGACAGACTTTCCCATTTTTCCCACAGGAACCGAGATACTGTGAAGACATTCACATGCTGCTGTGTGGGACTCTTTCCTGGGAAACTGGGAAGGATCCAGCTTGTGTCACTCTCTCCGAGATGGAAAAGAGGAGGGGGAGAATTAAAGCTGAACATCTGGATTTCCCAAGCTGGAGCCGGACGAGTCCTGGATGTGCGCTTGGCGAGAATCTCCTCCGGCCCAAGTAAAGAAACGATAAAAGCTTGAGACTATAAATGCGGTGACTCCCTGTGTGTGCCCACACCATAACTCTGAGACCATGCCGAGATCACGGAAGAGGTGCCATGTTATTGTCTTCCTGTTTGTTTCCTCTTGGGGCCTGTAATTACAGTAAACTTTAATCTACGCCATCAAGGCCCAAAGTCTCAGCCGCCCTGATCCCTATCTGCCACGATCTTGGCAGAACAAGGGCACACATTTAAGTACACTTGAGTGAAGCACATTATGTTGACTGTGACTCTTTGTCTTTGTGCAGCATTCCATTGGTCAAAATGTCTACTAATTCTCCTCACAGATGCCTCAAGTAATGTTTTGCTGTTCAGAGGTTGCTGATCTTTCATAGCTCATTAACTTAATGTAGCTCTCATTTATGTGTAATTTCAATTATCGTTTCAGATGTCAATAATAATAAATCCACACAATTAAGGTAGAGTAGGTATACAGAGTAAAGTACACCCCTTTTCTCTTTGCATCAGAAATCCCATGACAAAAATATCAAAATATGATCACAACATGTACTCAAATTTTTCTCATTAATTTTTACACAACTGAATTAGGATCATTATCAAATGATCATCATGATAATTTTTTTTTAATTATATTGTTTTTTAATATGATTATCTAAATATTATTGAATATAGAAAACGAATACTAATACTAATTATTATTATTATTAATTATAATATAATACAATATTATTAAATATAATAATAAAAATAATGTGATGATGATGATTAAAATTAGCCTATATATGTATTAATGTTTAATCATACAATATAATTAAATATAATTATAATTTATTATTAGTTAATTATTTTGCATATATAGCAGTATTATATATTACATAATATTACATAATTAAAAATTATTATTACTATTAATTTAAAAACATTCATGTATAACAGTAATAATTATAATATTTTATATAAACAATTACCAAATTTAGAGCAAATTTTAAACAAAATATTATTATATAAATATTGCAGAACAATCATAATAATAGATGAAGAATGTTTATTTATGGATATAATTAACAACATGTTATAATTATGGTAATAATTATAATATGTAAATATTATTGAATATAATAAACATAGATGAAGATGACGATATATATGTTTAATTATACCATATTATATTATTGAATATCATGTTAAGTATTATATTGAATATTATATACATAAAAGTTCATAATAGTAATTTTTTAATATAATTTAAATATTCATGTTATAATAAATGATAATTAGTATACTATACAGTGGATATAGAAAAGAATCACCCCCCTTTAAAATAATCACATTTTGTTGCTTTGCTTATGCTGAGCTAATCAAAATGAGCACAGCTGATCACATTTGAAAGTCAAATAGATTTGTGTGCCATTGAGAAGGCGATGAGCTACACCTGATTGAGTTTTTTTTTAGTTTTAAGTCATTTTTAGGAGGGGTGTGATCCTTTTTCCAACTCTGTGATTCTGTTTTTTTATTTTATGTTCTGACATGTTGGTGTTATATCTTTCACGTGGATGTTATAAGTTGCACTGAGTAAATACAGCTGGAGACCGTATTCATTTCAGGCTGCAAAGCAACAAAATGTGATTATTTTAAGGGGGGGGGGGGGATTCTTTTCTATACACACTGTAAATTATAATACTTTATATAAACATAATTGGCATAAGAGCAAATTTAAACAATCAAATATTCATAATACTTAACCTCTTAAGACCAGAGAAAAGATTTTTAGGAAAAAAATAGTTTTTTTCATGTCTTTACATTGTTTTTAGAGCATAAAAAAAATGTTAAAAAAAAAAAATGTAAAAAATTATATTTCATTCTTAAGTTATGCTATGTCCTCGGTACAGGACATCGGGACTCAATTAAAAAGAAAAAAAAAAAAGACATGAATGAACATGCATAGGCAA
>NW_015554119.1:1198245-1211299 GCF_001515605.1 Sinocyclocheilus anshuiensis | reverse complement strand
TGTCTCCCAAAATGCTAATAAACATGCTTTTAGTCCCGGTGTCCTCATATGAGGACATGTATGAAATCAACATCCTGTTTCGTAACAGAAAGTCATATTTTGATTTGAAACCCCATAACATTTTCCTGAGATGTTGATTTATGACAGACAGTTTAAAAATTAGACAGATTTAAATGATAATTACAAAATATTATCATATTTCCATAAGAGTGTCACTAAATTAATATCAGACATGTTTGAAGACCAAGGAGAGAGAGTGGTCAGGGTGAAACATCCAAACATTTAGTATCTCTGAAAAGCCCTGAATGTGCTCTGTACAGGACATCCAGACTTAAAACTGTGGCATGTATAGTCTCAGAGAAATACACCAAAATATAATGTCCTCATATGAGGTCACAGGGTCTCACAAATGTTTAAATGCAAGCAGGTGACTTGCTCTGCAGTCCTGTGAAGCCCCTCCAGTGGGGTTTAGCAAACACAAACCACATTCTCTCACATAAACAAATGACAAACAGGAACTAGGATACCAGGAATATGAGATTACACCAGAAGCTTGTAAACATTGTCAAGTCCTGCTCCAAGTACCAATTAGCGTGGGACGTACGCCACAAGTTCCAAAAATATTCCTGTTAGTGACACAGCATAGCAGACAGACTAAATGAGCCGTGAGTCATGGACAGTTCGACACAGGACGAAACATCTTGAACATACCATCTGGCACCTGTCAGAGCCTTTCCCAGAAGAGCAAACCTGCAGAAGGGCATGTAGCAGCAGAAAAGAACCCGCTGAGCTCAGGCTTTTCTGCATATTCCCCAATCAGCTCTAAGATCCAATCTTTAAGAGCATCTTTTTTTCAAGAGGTATTACAGTCACATTATTAACAACATTAGCTGCCAAAAAGTGCTTTAATACATGTTTTCAGTGTTTTTGTTCATAGTCTATTCCAAGAGGTTTAAGTCTATAGTCATTTATAAAATGTAAGAAATTTGGTTTGCAAAGAGTTGCCGCCTTTTTATGTATATGGTATTTTCCTAATAAAATAAATAATTGCGTAACATTGTTTTATCATAATCAAAGCAAACCAAACTATATTTTTATATTTGTATTAGTATTTTCTTAATGCTATGGTATTGTTATACAGCATTGTTGCTAGGTTGTCGCTATACAGTTTCTGTGCCGTGGGTGGTTGCTAGGGTGTTGCTATGCAGTTTCTGTGCCGTGGGTGGTTGCAATGCAGTTTCTAAGATGTTGTGGGTATTTGCTAGCATTTTCTTGCAATGTAGTTGCTAGGGTATTGTGGGTGGTTGCTAGGTTGTTTCTACACATTTGCTAGGGTGTTGCTATGCAGTTGCTAATGAGTTGCTATGCAATTTCTAGGCTGAAGTGAGTGATTGCTAGGTTGTTTATACGCAGTTACTGTGGGTGCTTGTTAGGGTGTTGCTTTGCAGTTGCTAGGGTGTTGTGGGTGGTTGCTAGGGTATTGCTATGCAGTTGCTAAGGTGTTGTTATACAGTTTCTAAGATGTTGTGGGTCTTTGCTAGTGCATTGCAATGTAGCTGCTAGGGTGTTGTGGGTGGTTGCTAGAGCATTGCTATACAGTTGCTAATGAGTTGCTATACAATTTCTAGGTTGATGTGAGTGATTTTCTATGCAGTTACTGTTGGTGCTTACTAGGGTGTTGCTTTGCAGTCTCTAGGGTGTTGTAGGTAGTTGCTAGGACATTGCTATGCAGTTGCCAGGGTGTTATGGGTGGTTACTAGGGCATTGCTATGCAATTGTTAATGTGTTGGTGTGCAATTTCTAGGCTGCTGTAGGTGGTTGCTAGGACATTGTTATGCATTTGCAAATATGTTGCTGTGCAGTTGCTATGGTTTTGTGGGTGGTTGACGGCTTTGATATGCAGTTACTAGGGTCAGAAGAGTCCCCTAGTAACTGCATAGTCAGAAGAGTCCAACCTTAAGTCTCTGTGATACTCTGTTTTTTTTATATGATTTACAGTATATGGTGATTTTCTGGTTTTTATATGGTTTATATGTTGATATTCTGGTTTTTATATTGATATTAAGGTTTTCTGGCTGATATGACTAGAGTCACTCCTTCAATGTAAATCTGTGGGATTTTTCACCCAGTTATATATTTTGGTAGACAAAAATCTCCAATTGGTTAAAAGTAACAGCAAGCTCTTAACTAAACTAATCCAGCCATATTACACTTTTATCTGATATCTGAACAATTTCACAAGCCAAAGATAGTTTTGATTTAGTTTTGGTTTTTATCCTTTTAACAAAAATGAAGTATATAATATCTTACCTTTTCTAACGAACCATCGTTTCTATCCAGATCATCCTGGTGGGGGAAAGATGAGTCCCGTATCCAGAGGCGCAGTGACCTCATATACTGGCAGATGAAGTGGGAACACAAAACGCTGAGAGGTGCTTGAGCTCCAAACACACACTCTTTTTCTTTCTTTCTTTCTTTCTTTCTTTCTCTCTTTCTCTCTGTCTGTCTACTCACACATGTCTGTGCCTGACATCAGGAGAAGCAGCAGAAGCAGCCCTCTGTGCTCACACATACACAGCGGCTCTCTCACTGGGACCAGACCATAGGAAAGCAGTTTGGGCAGAGGGAGGTGTTTCCTGTCAGAGGGGAAAATAGAGTCAGGGAGGGGCAAAACGACATGAGACTAGAATTTACACCCTCGGGATGGCAGTGCGATCCAGGCACATTTCACACCCGCTGGTCACCAGATCAGTGTGAACCTCCTCTTCAGGTCCACACATGTATATTTGAGTGTGTTGTGTGGGTGTGTAAACCACAGAAAAACATACACCTCATTTTCTTTAAGCTCAGACAGACTATAGATGCTGTACTAAATTTAGCAGCTTCAATATAGTTTGAATGTATGGTCTAGTATTGTTTATACACTATATAGTGGCCTCAAAAATATTTTTTAATGCCAAGGACACCAAAATATGATGATCCCTTTGCGAAAGACACTCTTTCAAATATCTGAAGGCTGTATAATTCAAGCCCCTTTTATACTGTAAGAAAAATAAAATGAAATTATGAAGATAATTAAAAAAAAAAACACATTGAAGAATCGGTATTTATGTTGTACTAAACTATTTCTCAACAAATATTGTTCCAAATCAGTTTTACAAAAAAATACCATACAAACCCTAGTGAGCAGCTAAAGGCGACAATGGCGAGGAAAAACTAGAAAGATAGACAAAAGCAATATACTGTTCACTTACACTTTTTTTCAAGTTTCACATTTTCTCACACACACACATGTCTGGTTTGCTATCCTTGTGGGGACTCTCCATAGGCATAATGGTTTTTATACTGTACAAACTGTATATTCTATTGCCCTACACCAACCCTACACCTAAACCTACCCCTTACAGGAAACTTTCTGCATTTTTAGATTTTCAAAAAACTTCATTCTGTGTGATTTATTAGCTTTTGTACCCGTGGGGACCACAATTTAGGTGTATTCAGGTTTAAGTCCCCACCAGAATAGAAAAACAGGCACACACACACACATTATTGTTCAAAGTTTAAATAAAATAAATTACACGAATATTTTTATTTAACACATGGATACATTACAGTGATCAATTGATCAAGTAAATACATATCATTCTATTTCAAATAAATGCTGTTCTTTTGAACTTTCTATTCATCAAAGAGTAGAAAGTTCAAATGAAAAAGAAAGAGACTGAGAAAGTTTCTGAGAACTTTCTCAGTCTCAGTTTTCAACCTTGAAATACAAGGAAATTAAAAAACGGACTAGAAAAAGTCCTAAAACTGGTTACAAATATGTTTCAATAGAAAACAATTAGTTTAAATTGCAATAATGTTTCACAATAGTACTGTTTTTAGTGTATTTTTAATGCATGTGTAATTTTGAATTTTCTTCTCATTTTTCCCAAAATTAAGAATCTACAGTATATTGTGCCACTTTGCATTTCTGAGAACATTAAAATCTCTAAAACACCAGTTGATTAAAAGATGTTTTTGCACGATCAAGCCCTGCTCACTTTTTCTTCAGAAAATAGTCTTAACAGTATTAATATTTATAAAGGGAGCCAAAATAAATGCCCTATACAGCATGCAGAGCTCAAAAGTAAGAAGTAGCCAATGTAAAACTCAACCCAGCCTCTTTCAGTTTCTGTTGGTCTTCACTTTCAACATCCAAACACTCCCCTAAATTATGTCTCTTTCAACGTGTGCAGGCTTGAATAAGGCCGATCGCCCACCCCCTGGGATGGGCCACGTCGAGCATGCCAGAAAGCTCTCTTGTCTGTTTGTGGGGTGGAACAGGAAATGTCTGCAGTGGTCACAGCGCCTGCTGCTTCGGGCTACAGCTGGATTAAAAGAGCTCTTTGTGTTCCCGTCTGACGAGGGTTCAACACCTGAAGCGACTCTTAACTGTATGGGGTTCCAAGCCTAGCAACAGCCAGTGAAAACCTTCTATCTTTAATGGTACAGTGAACCATGCTCTTCAGAGAAGTTGAGTCTGACAGAAATAAAAGGACATAATGTGGGCAACATACTCACTTGAGCAGGTGCATGCTGGGAAAATTTGGGATGTAGTAATGAAAGCTAAATGCAAGTTGAGTTGAATCGCCCAGTGAGATTGAACGCCTTGAACGCTGAGATGATCATGCACCAAATTTCCCAGCATGCACCAGCATTCAAACCCTTAAAAATGATTTTTTCAATAATTGGGATTCAAGTTTCTTCATAAGCAGCACGTGTAATTTTCATGTTGTGCTATGTTTTTTTTTTTTTTTACCAGAATATTCCTGTCTGGACAGGAATGAGGTTTGAGTCATTGCAAAGTTGATAATTATGTGGTCACTGAAAATCCTGCGACCTCATATGCAATGCCAAAACATATGTAGCATTCTGGAAGCAAAATAATATTGTTCCAAAATAAGATGTAAAGTCTCTTGCCACATTGGCCACAAACTGAGACGAAAATAAAAGAATGAAATAATTTAGGAAACAAAAGCATTTGAATTCCTTCTGTTTGTTAGTCTAATCTGAAGGCTCGGGTTAAAGGAATGGTTCCCAATACATTTTAAAAGTAAAACGGTGCCATTATTAAGGCATTTTTAACTTCAAACCGCTGCATCTGGCTAAAAAAAACAAGTTCTATTGCTTTCACCAGTGAAAAGGTATTCTTATCTGAATAAAGGGAGAAGATCAAGCACCGTTTACAACCGCAAAACTGTTCTAAACAAATATGTTGGTGGATTTTGATGTGAGAAGACAACAGGGGATGGACTTATTTTACGTCATGGATTATGGACTCGTATTTAACTGGAGACAATGATTTAAAGTTAACATTTTAATGATGGATTTTTCTCTTACAGACATGCAGCTTTTTGTTTTACAAGACATTAAGTGATGGACTGGAGTGGTGTGGATTACTTCTGGATTATTACGATGTTTTTATCAGCTGTTTGGACTCTCATTCTGACGGCACCCATTCACTGCAGAGGATCCACTGGTGAGCAAGTGATGTGAAGCTAAATTTCTCCAAATCTGTTTCGATATAGAGACAAACTCACCCTTGGATGGCCTGAGTAAATTTTCAGCACATTTTCATTTTTTGGTGAACTAGTACAAAATTAGAACTAATTTGTCAGCTCATTATACTGTATGATATGTAGAATTCACTATGTATGTACTTGTATATCTTTATCCCCAACAGCTTACCATGTTAGAAGATTCCTGTCCAATCCAATCTGGGACTGTTCTGTTAATTATTTATATGATCATGTGAAATGATCACCAAACATGGGGCCCGTTTCAATAAGAAGGTTCAACCAACTCTGAGTTTAACATTGAACTCTGAGTTGACTTACCCTGAGATGGGAAACTCAGAGTTTTCGGTTTCAGAACGGCTGAACTGAGTTAGTTCAATCCACTCTGAGTAGGTTGACTCTGAGTTTAGCGCGTGCACCAAGACTATGAGAAGTCATGATCAATGGAGCTCCGAAATTTTGATTCACCATGGCAACAGCTCCCGCCAAAAAGACGTCCGCATACTTCTGACTTGGGTAGACTGAGTACAGTTGAGACACTTTCTGCTTTTTTCATCACTACACAAAAACTATAGATGCTGAAATGAAGTGATTTTTCACATGATATTTATTTTGCTTATGTACTGAAATATCATAAATTGATAGTTGCCATAAGTAGTTTATATTTTCCACAATTAGCTCATAAATATAAGGTGCATTTTTGTCTCAACTGTACCCATATGGTGTACAGTTGAAACAGTACCATGGTCACCACGAGACACCCATTCACCCAAATGTAATAAATTACAAAATTACAGTTGTGCATTTAAAAAAAAAATCTGATTTATTTGCTTTATTTAATTCAGATTCAGTTAAACAAATAGGAACACATATTTAACACTAGAAAAGATATGGCAAACAGTATAAATGTAAAAATAACAATATACATACACGTATATTCTATAACCCTACCCCTAAATCTACCCATTACTCGAAACTTTCTGCATTTTTTAATCATTCTGTATGAATTATAAGCTTGTATCCTCATGGGGACCTAAAAAATGTTCCCATAAGGTTAGAATTTACTGGTTTTACTATACTTGTGGGGACATTTGGTCCCCATAACGTAGGTAATACCAGTACACAAAGACACACAGCCTCTGAATATGCATTTTATTTTCTATGATTGAACTGTTACTGTATACATAGCGACCTATAAAAGGTGTATCAACTGTACCCACTTTACCACCTTGTATTTTTCTTAAAATGCTATGTAATCCTTTTAACATTCATGTTAGAAAACATGTCCATTAATAATAGACAGTTAAAATATCACAAATATCATTTTTTAACAGTAAAAATCATTGCTTCACATGCTGTTTAGTTGTATCATGGCAAAAAAATAACGTGGCAGCAGCTAAAAAAATTAAGTATAAAAACACAATTCAATCAAGGTAAAGCTTTAAGCATAAAAGGTTCATGGGTGTAGGCTACATGACTTTAAAAACATTTGACATTAAATATCATTCAGTGTGTATTTCAATGCGCAGCAGCTTTTTCCACATAGTCTAACACTCTTTTCACATAGGCTAATTAAATATTCTCTAATCCAACCTGTTACATTTCTTAATTAGAGTAATAAAATGAACTACTGTAGCCTACTCGGTCGACAGCAAGAAGGCAGAGGCTCGCAAAAAGGGGGGAGAACCTGCACCAGCACCACTGACAGATGAAGTTGAAATTTTAAAATCCAAAAGGAAAAAAAACTGTTGCTTTTGTATTTGTAGGAAATAAAGATGACCAAATAAATTGTGAATAATTTGTTTATTTAACAGCTGTGGTGGTGGTTACGGCATATATCTCGTACTACCCTTTCATTATCATGGCAAAAAAAAAAAAACTCCCTATGAATTTATGCAGCCTCCTCTTCTACAGGATACTGTATAAAAGGAGATGCCATTTTTGTCACTTTGACCGTGTCTACATTATGAACATATGCGCAATGAATAAATGTACCTGCACTGCAAAAAATGCTTTTCTTACTTAGAATTTGTCTTCCTGTTTCCAGTCGAAATATCTAAAGATTCTTAAATCAAGATGCATTTTCTACAAAAAAACAAAAACAAATGACATATGGTATTTAGTCTTGTTTCCATGAGGCAAAAATTGTTTAAGTGCATTTTTCTTATTTTGCAAATTATCTGCCAGTGGGGTAAGACATTAAATTAATCGTGTTTCCGTTTGCATTAAGATTATTTTTCTTACCCTATATGGCAGACAATTTTACGTTTTATGTTAAATGCACTTAAAGGGGTCATAGGATGCTACATGCACATTTACAAGTTGTTTGAACTGAAATGTGTGTTGGCAGTGTGTGTACACAACCACCCTATAATGATAAAAATCCACCCAGTATTTTTTTTTTTAAATCTGGTTAAATATTTACCTTTCTCAAATCGAGCAGATCTCAGATGCCTGTCTGTGTGACATCACACAGACAGGCCCCTCCCACGATAGTTTGATTGACAGTAGTGTTTCAGCACAGACTGGACTTGTGTCTTACCTTAGACCCGCCCTGAGTGAGCTGTCATCAGTCCGACATTGTTTCACCGCCAGAGCAGAATGAAGAAGAATGACTCCTAAGCGATTGAGGTGTTCTGTTGTTGATGTAATAATGAACATAGCAGTCGTCATTTACTCACAACAATTAGCAAGTTTCTCGATGAATGCGGCTAAAGTAAAGTCTCTCTGAGAGCAGCTTGGAAGAGAGGGGCGGGGTCAGCAGAGCTCATTAACATTTAAAGGAAAATGCTACAAAAACGGCTTGATCTGAAAAGAGCCGTTTTTGACAGGGTAAAAAAAAGTGTTTTTACACTACCATTGAGAAATTTTAACCAAACTATGTTACAGACTTTTCATTAAGACCCTAAAGAATCATATCAACTTGTGGAAAATGGGCATCCTATGACCCCTTTAAATGCACTTGACTAAATATCTTATATCATTTTTCAGTTCAAAAGGTTGCACTGTCTAAACAAACACAACGTCAACATAAGGAACACATCAATCAATGGTTATTTCACCGTTTATTGGTTTTTCAAACCACTAGAGCAATACAAAATAAACAGAAATAACTTTTCCAACACTTTTCCTAGAGACACTATTCAGAGCTTTTTAAGTCACCAACTAGCAACATTTTAACTATACATTACTTTTTTTGCTCCATGATTACATTACTTAATGAAAAATAATAGTGTGCATTACAAAACCATATATTTGCAAGACAAACAGTTTCTCAAAAAACTATTTCTTCTTGGAGTATTCTTTGCGTCCACCGCTTGCTCCAAAGTTTCGCACGCGGTGTATTTTTGCAAGTTGGGTCTCTATTGTCTCTATAATGTTCATGTGGTCTGGGATGTGGACGTAACGCACATTTCGGCCCGTGATGAACAAGTCGTCCATACTGGACACGCGTCCACGTCTGTCCCTGTACAGAACCTTCTCCAGCCGGATGTTCATGAAAGAGTCCACGTTAATAACGTGTCCCCTCGCAGGTCAACGGTGGTCACCTGGCCATGCAGACCCTGCAGGAGAATCACCAGACTGTTCTCGGCGATGGTACGCTCACGAATGGAATGACTCACGTCCATGTTCACCTGTGCACAGAGACGTCATTAACAATCAAAGTCATTTGTCTTTCAGTGCGAGTAATTTAAGAACCACTTTCTTTATAATTTATTTCTTTTTATGACACCAAAGAAGATGAAAAGCACACCAGTGATTCTCTGCCAATTCATTTTAAAAAGGTAGCCCCAAATAAATGTATGATTTGTATTACAACTTGAGCTACACGCTCAACATTTCCATTTAAATGTTTTTGAGCATGTGCATACTTACATATAAATAATGATAATTACAGGTTTCTGAGAGGCTCTGCTGAAAGACAAACAGCACATTGCATGGAAAATATGCAAATTAGGTTTGTTGTCTAAGGTGAAATCCAGAATGAAAAGTAATGTCAGTAAAAATGAACTTTTAGCCACACAAAAATGGACTTTTTAAAATCTTATATAACAAAATATCAAACAAAGTATTTAATACGGTGGCCGAGAGCGCTCAACGCGCTGCAACTTAAGAAAACACATGCAAATTGAAAAAACACCAGCAAATTAAGAAAACATCTTCATCAGTTTGACAACACACGTGCTGCAAATCCTCACAACACATGCAAATCCTCACAGCACATGCAAACGAAGAAACGCGCTGCAAATCCTCACAGCACATGCAAACGAAGAAACGCGCTGCAAATCCTCACAGCACATGCAAACGAAGAAACGCGCTGCAAATCCTCACAGCACATGCAAACGAAGAAACGCGCTGCAAATCCTCACAGCACATGCAAACGAAGAAACGCGCTGCAAATCCTCACAACACATGCAAATGAAGAAACGCGCTGCAAATATCACGGACCACAACGGAAATGTTTCAAGGGGACCCAAAAAAGTGACGGACCCGGCTGGGATTTGTTTTTTTGTTTTTTTTATATATAATGCTTTATTATCAACAAGTAGCATGTACAGTGCCATATCTCACTATATAACAAAAACATTTCACATGCCTCAACAAGAAGGAACACGGAAAAAGAAAAGGAAAAAAAAATACAATAAAAAAGAGGGTACATAAACATCAGTTTACAGATAAATACATATTAATAATTTTAAATATTATTCTTACTGTCAATCTGCAATTTATTTTGACCTGGTTTTAACAATTAATGAAGCATTGCGGATTTCATTAACCTTGAAATTATATTTAGTTGAGAATATTAAATGAAGTTAGCCATTTTATATAACGTTTCACAGTTACTCGTGTAATTCGTCAGATTATTTAGGCTAATAATATCTAAAAGACAAAGGAATCATGCAATCAGGGTGTTAAAATAAACAAAAAAAACTCACCTTTCAGTTCACGGACAACTCCACTGACCAATAGCCACTGCACAAAACAAATCCCAGAAAAAAAAAAAAAAACAGTTCATTTAACAGGTTCACTGCTGTTGCGGGGCACGTTGTCACAATGGGCATCTGCTGTTGATTTGAGAATAGCTTTGCCTTTGTTTGATATTATATATGAAATACTGTTTGAAAAAAGCAACATATCTGTTTTTAACATGTATTACATGTTATGTAATGGTTTTTGTGCTAAATCTGAACAGTAAAACAATTATGAAACAATGAAACAGTAAAAATGCCAAACATGCAAACATACCAAACTACTCCTGCTTTAACTGCCTAATTATTTGCATAAAATATTTTTTCTTCCCACACACCCTTACTTGTGTTATGCGCTTAAATTTTAGATTTTTGTTAAAACAATATTGTACACAGTATCTATACATAAAAAAGTACTTTGTTAACAGTTTTGACAACTTTGAAAACATAATATAGAGAATGTCAATAAATAAATCGATAAATAAAAAAAATAAAACAATTGAAAAATAAATCTAACCCATGTAAACTTACACCAACCTGACATGTATAAATGATATTGAAGGTTATATTGTTGACACTTGTCTAAATGTATGTTGGTTTTCTGTCAGCAGATTGAAACGCCGCCTAGATAAAAAGATAAATCAGTCATTGCATGCAGGACATATTAAACTGACATTATAGACACAATGTGCTTTTTTATGAAGACAAACTCGGATTTTTCAGTTTTCAACATTTTTTCAACCGGTTTAAAGCTTCACATCATGTATGAAATCATAAACACAACCCGTTACAGTGCTCTTCCAGCTTGTTCTTAATCATGTTTTTCATGTTTTTGTATAAATGCCAGGCATTTCCAAACCTACCACATTTTTCTGTAACATTTCAGACCTACCACATGTTTCCTGACTCACAATCTACAGCTCATCCATCATGGCCAGCAAGTCATCCCCCTTGTTCCTGGGTCCCTCTGTTGAGCTTCCCCCTTCATCAAATTCTCCCGCTATTTGTGCCAGCTCAGTGATCCTGAGAATACCAAGGTAAACATTTTTTAAAAAGTGATTTATATTGAGCCATTTACTGAAGCTTAGAGTTTGGTATTAATAGATAAGGAGTAAACTTATGACTGGGTCACTAATGTAAAAAATAAAAATAAAAAAGATGTATTGATGTGGTTTGGGATTACCACAAATTCAGTATGCACTTATTAAAGTAATTATCTAGGGCACCTAACACTAAAAGATTATTGCAAACTCATAAAACATTCCTGAATTAACAGGAACAAATGTGTGGTTGCTTCTTTCGGTGTTAACTTCCTGGTAACTTACATTTGAATGAAAATAAAATCATATGCCAAAAAGCTCTCAAGTTAAGCTCACCCTGGAGCAATGCTGGTGTTTCTTAGTAAATGATAGTAGGTTTTACTAGTAGCATAGGACATTCCCAGCCCTGGGCAACAAACTAAAGTAAGACAAGGACATGAGCAGATTTGTAAATTGCATGACACAGCACCTGTGTGGCTTATATGTTTATGACTCTAGATGATTGATGCTCTGTTCCTTCTGAAATTCCACTGAAAAACATTTTGAGAGATTTGGTTATTTATTACAGTAATAAATATTTTTACCTGTGATTTTCAATCAAGCCTTCTGTAAAATAAAATAATCTGACAAATTTTGTTATTGATGTCTTTATTCTTTTTAAGACATGCAAGTTTTGTTTTATACAGTAGATTGTAGGTAAATATCCACCTCACCCAGCACTCTTTTTGTTTTCTTATAAAATATCCTGTTACTATTTCCCTGTGAGAAACCACTGTCCTAATGAATCAAACTGAATTGCAAACAATTTCAGATCTTTATGAAATCTGGCATCACTAGTTCTGATTCTAAACAGCTGATAGAAAAAAACACATGACTTGATTGCTGAAATATATCATAAAAATGATTCTCAGGTCAGTATATGGTAATTCACATTCACATATAAAGATTTACCAATATTGAGGCTCGTGCCTCAGAAAAGAAATATCTAGCAACACCCCATATTGTGTGTATGTTTATGTCATTTTTGTAATAGTTATTTTATTTTATTTTTTTGTATGTATGTATGCCTGTAGTTTTTATAAATTTTATTTTAGTTTTAGTTGGAGTTATTTCAGTACATCAAGTTAAACTAAATTGAAATGAGAAACACTGCCTTGGCAACTAGCTGAAATAAAATTAGTTTAATTTTTTTTTAACATTTAAGTTAAAGTTTATGTCAAGTAACATTTTGGATTTAGTTAACTATAATAACTCTCTCTCTCTCTGTCTCTCTGTCTATCTCTTTCTCTCTCTCTCTCTCTCTCTCTCTCTCTCTATATATATATATATATATATAACTATAAGATAATAATAATAATATATAATAACTATAAGAACAATTTGGATTTAGTTAACTATAATAACTCATATACAGTGGGTACGGAAAGTATTCAGACCCCCTTCAATTTTTCACTCTTTGTTATATTGCAGCCATTTGCTAAAATCA
>NW_015554119.1:1181884-1198227 GCF_001515605.1 Sinocyclocheilus anshuiensis | reverse complement strand
GAATACTTTCCGTACCCACTGTGTATATATATATATATATATATAGAGAGAGAGAGAGAGAGAGAGATACTTAATTATTTTATATTATATAATATATAATGTTTTATATTATATATTCTTTTATATTTTGCATTTATATATTTATATATAAGCTCCAAAAAGGATAAATAAGCAACATAAAAACACCACAGAAAATCAAGCACGCCTTCGGGGATGTGTGTGGCTTGTGGCAGGATTATGTCTGGATTAGTAATGTTTATGTGCCCTCATCCTCCTGGTCTAAGGCTAACAGGTTCACTTTGAAACCAGGATCCACATTCGAGAGTTTCTGCACCTCCATTCCGCCCAGGTTGAACTCCTCTGTGGCCAGAGGATTGGGCGTTGTGTCTGCCTGTCCACAACATGTTCAGATTTTCACACAAAAACACAATGACATCCAGAGAACACAGATTTGCAAAGATACAATTTCAATAAATCTTCATGTTACCAATATAATAGTATTATAATAGCATTAGACTTAAGCCTATTTTTTTTTTTCCTCAACATGAGCTGTACTTTTGGAATCTTGCATGATGCCTGCAGTAAGGGTGTGCCTGCTTTGGTTTTCTTGTACTGTTAGAGGTGGTTGATGGATCCATGTCTTCAGGTGAAGGTGTGCTGTACCTATACAGATGTCAACAGAGATTCAGAGATATATATATACACACACACTACACTCATACGTTTGTGGTCAGTATGATTTTTTTAATAATGTTTTTGAAATAAGTCTCTTATACTCATAAAGCCTGCATTTCTTTGATTGGAAAAATACAGTAAAACAGTAATATTCTTAAATACTATTACAATTTAAAATAATTGTTCTCCATTTTAATACATTTTAAAATTGATGCTAAATTTAATCAAATTACATTTATGCTGCTTAATATTTTTGTGGAAACCGTGATATATATATATATTTCAGTATACTTTGAGTTAAAAGTTCAAAGGGACAACATTTATTTGGAAAATATTTTTTTGTAACAATGTAGTAAAAGTAAAAGTCTTTACTGTAACTTGATTAATTTAATGCATCCTTGCTGAATATAACTATATTTATATTAAATAATGATCTCTTTAAATAACATGGTTAATTTATTTTTATATTACATTTTAAATATTCTTAAATATATAATACAATATATTTACTACATTCTATTTACATATGTTTACAGTATTGGAATTTAAAAAAGCAGTTATAATTCTTAACTATTAATTTTGATAATTACATGTTGGTGCCCAAAAGTGTGACCCTGTCCCCAGAGAGGTCAAATGAGCCCTGGTGTACAGCACTTGTGTAGCTTCCTCCACTGGGAAACCTTGTTCTCCTCACCTCTCGGCCTTTAGCATTAAACCACCTGTGAGACGAGAATATTTAAAGGAATTCTGAAGGAAGTGGGAAGGAAGGAAGGAAGTGAAGGGAGTTTGCATATGGGTGTGTATGATTGTAACAATGTGATCTTATTTCCATGAAGCCTCTGTGTTTCCCAGTGAAAAGCTACTGATGAAGAACTCACTATAAGGATCCTGCCTGTGACCTCTGACCTTCATCTGCATTACCTGATTAAACCAGGAACCTCAAATCCGTAAGGCACCGGCCCTGAGGTCTGCAGCACAAAATGGCCATTTGGGTTCTGGATTTTTTCTTTCAAGAAAATCGAGACCTGATGAAAGAACATATCACAACATCTCAGTAAGTGTCACTACGACCGCAAGACAGAATGCCTACACTCTAAAAAATGCTGGGTTAAATACAACCCAGTGCTGGGTAAAATAGGGACAAACCCAGCAATTGGGTTGTTTTGACCCAGCGTTTGGGTTACCACCCAGAAGGTTGGGTTAAACATTTAACCCAACCGCTCGGCCAAAACAGCCCAATTGCTGGGTTTGTCCCTATTTTACCCAGCACTGGGTTGTATTTAACCCAGCATTTTTTAGAGTGTACGCTTGAAAGTTCTTACAAAAAACGTCACGACTCAGTGATGCTTTGCATACAACTGTATGATCTGACAGCGATCCATTTCAAACGCTGATGACAATAAGCTTTCATAAACAATCTGCTCACCCTGATTTGCATATCTTGAAAGAGAACCAGCAGCGTATGTCGGATGAGTTGAAACTCACCATCGGATAAGGGTGTGTATACCTTAGAAAGAGGTGCACTAGAAATAGCAATAACATTGGCACAGAAAAGCAACTTGATGTGCAATAGATTCTAGATAGAATTACTTCACAACTAGAAAACAGTTCTTAAGGAGATATAATTATATATTTTGGTAAGATTTACACCACATTTAGAAACTAGGAGGAAACTAGTTATTGGTGGGTGACAGTGGACTTTTACCTCAATAAGCTGCCTCTGGGCTTCACTGATCTGGTTAACTAGGCTGGGATTATCCTTAACCAGTTCCTTTATGGTGTCGGTGTGGTTGAAGGTGATAAGCAGTAAATCTTGTGGACGTGGACTCAGAACGATCTGATACTTAAAGGCCATAGCCATCAAATCGTACAGCTACAATAAAGACAACAACACAAACTTAAACAGGAAATTGGTAATAAATATAGATTGTGAACATTTTTGTGCCACATAAGCTAAAACAATGTGCTACATGTGGTCTAAATTAACTGGTTTTATTCAAGTAAGAAATATTATTTAATATGACAGTGTAACTAACTGTCATTTTATCTGGGTTGGAGCAAGTAGAATAGCACCGTTTTATAGCTGCATTACACATTGTAAAATGCTATTGGTTCATAGATCAATTAAATAATGCTAAAAAATTAATTTTTTGTTTACTTGTAAGTACAATGTTTCGAAACACGAGAAATGCATTGTTGTGTTTAATGCGTTTTCTCTGATTTTTTGTTTGTTTGATTAAATAGAACTAGACTGAAAAAAACATTTATGGTTCAGTTCCATTCAACATCTTCCCAGCATGCACTGGGGCATAAAATTTTATATAGTTGCATTCTTTGCTTGTTTTATTTACATTGGCCTTTTTTTGGTCACATTTAATATGTTGATCATAGCAGATGAAATAGTTGACCCAAATATGGAAATTTGCTGAAACTTTACTCACCCACAGACTATCCAAGATGTAGATGAGTTAATTTGTTCATTGGAACAGATTTGGAGATTTGGATGTGAGAGAACAACAGAGGAGGAAACATTATTTTGGATTATGGACTCGTATTGTTGGCCCATAGCGACAGTTTAAAGTTAAAACAACTTACTGATACATTTTTTTTCTTACAAACATGCAGCTTTTTACTTCACAAGACATTAATTGATTGTCTGGAGTGGTGTGGATTACTTGTGGATTATCGTGATGTTTTTATCAGCTGTTTGGACTCTCATTCTGACGGCACCCATTCACTGCAGAGGATCCATTGGTGAGCAAGTGATGTAATGCTACATTTCTGTTCCGATGAACAAACAAACTGGATAGCCTGAGTGTGAACACATTTTCAGCAAATGTCCATTTTTGGATGAGCGATACATTAATGAACATTAAGTCCTACTTTTGTCCTGATGCATACATGTACTATCAAGACCATCCGTTTTTAATACCTTAAGCACTTTGAGGTATTAAGTTTATTCTGGGTAAATCTTTCGTTAATAATGTATTTAATTACACTGACACTATAAGAAAACGCAATGCAAAAAAAAAAAAAGAATGTGATTCACAATTGTTTTTGCCTGGGGAGAGGATGAGTTCATACCTTATCCATGCTGGCCGGGTTTAGACGCATAATAGAGGCATGTGCTATCTGTGTCAAAACTGTCCGCAGGGCTCGGTGGGAGTACAGATCCTGCGGCCGCAAGAGCTCCCCTAGAAAAGCCTTATTGAACATAGTGCCCACTATATCATTCATTACTCTAGAAAGAGCATGAGAAAGATGAGTGAGAAAAAGAGGAACATAGAGGCAGGAGTCAAATCTTAAATATCACACAGAAAGAAAGTAAGAAAAAAAAAAACAGAGAAAGAAGCTGCTGAAGTTTGCATTATGATTTTTGTACAGTAGTTAATTATGGGTTTGATTATGAAATAAATACATTATATGAAGTGTGAATTTTTTTTAATGACTTTTATTTTGGTATTGCCATGAAAAACGAATGTACCTCTTTTCCTGTCATCAACTGTCCAACGGCCTGCAACAGAGCAATTAACCTGCGTTAAGGACAAATTTCTGTTACATCTGAGCAAGTTCAAGCAATTCCCCTTTCACTCAGTCTTAGGACAGGATGTAGTTTAGTGTAATTGAAAATGAATCTCAGTTACACAAAGTACCTTCTGACAGCAGCTGTATTTGTATTGTATTTGCATTATACATATATTTTAATTATATAACTGTACTTATAGCCTGTTTGAACCATTTACTGGTCCGTGTAATGCTGAGAAACAAAACACTGTATTGCTCAGAGATGCATTGATGGGGCAAAACATAATTTTGTGTCTGAAAGTTACTCAGTAACTTGTTGTTTATTGTACATTTGCCATCGTGCAGATAGTCGGAAAAACAGGACTCTAGTTTGTGTGATAGGCTAACTCCTATAGATAGATAGATAGATAGATAGATAGATAGATAGATAGATAGATAGATAGATAGATAGATAGATAGATAGATAGATAGATAGATAGATAGATAGATAGATAGATAGATAGATAGATAGATAGATAGATAGATAGATAGATAGATAGATAGATAGATAGATAGATGCTGATTCATGGTGCTGCTGATTATGTCAACGTTTTTCCTTTTTCCACCAATTCATATTACACGTCTTTTATTGTCTGCACTTTTGTTTTTATTTTCGTAATACATTCATAAAACAAACAAAAACATGTGAAGGTAAAGGCCATTTTTATGCAATAGTTGTTGGCAGCGTACTAAAGCAGGATTCCGTTAGTTAGGCAGCTATTGTGACTATGGGGGTCGAAACTACTGTTGGTTACCTCTCTGAGTTTTATCATCGTTCTCATCCTGCGCACGGAGGCGCTGATCCAGAATGTAGATCACTTCTCCGCCGAGGTTTATGATGAGCAGGGCAGTACTTACGGGGCCGGGGGCCCCTGGGCTTGAGGTTATGTTTGGGCCCCATACCTATACTACAAATGCCCTCAACTAGAACATTATTAAGGAGTAACACAAAATACACAAAAATTAAAATATGCTTTCAGGTTCATATACTGTATACAATTAATAGGCAACATGTCTTGCCTAGTCAAAGTTTAGATGTAATATTAAATAGTCACTATAATACAATAAACAGGATGTGATCTCTCAGTTGAGAGATCAAAACCCTGAAATAACACTGAGCAGAAAAGATTTTGAGAGAGTGAGAGTGAGAGCGAGAAGACGCGGTACAGCTGAACCACTAACGCTGTTTTCAAATGATTGACTTAATCTGATATTCTGTGTGAATTTTTTAAACTCGTCTAACCTACATTGTATATTAAATAAATGCTTGCAGTAATTTTCCAAACGTGCGAAACCTGCGATAGGCTAACTCCTATATCGTAGGCATTCACTCATTAAATGCAGGTTTCGTTCAACCAATAAATTTCAATGACTTTTAAGGCAATATGTATGACCTAATGCTCCATTATTTTAAACAAATGTTCAGATTTATCATAGCATATGCTAAGGAAAATTAATGATTATTAATACTATTTGTTTGCTTTCTAATAAGCACAGGTTGGGTTAGTCCATATTTGACCCAAAGTTGGGTTGAAACAACCCAGCATTTTTTAGAGTGTATCTTTGTAAATGTGCGCTCTTTTGGGCTAAAGGCTTAATGGAACCGTTTAAAGTAGCCATGCATGTGATCAAATTAATCGGCGATTCGGCGCAGCGCAGACGTGATTTAATACGTGTCCTTTTTCTATGTGAAAAAAAATCATAAATTCCAGTTTATGCTGTTTGATTATGGGTTCGAATGTTGTAGTTGGAAGCTGGAAGCTGTTAGCCCCGGCTGGCCCGTGTGCGCAGTTGAAATGCGGCTAATAATTTCTGACTGGCACATAACTGAACAAATGTAAATGGGTTAAGGCGGGGCCCCTGGGCTGCAGCCCATTCAAGCCCAATGGTAAGTCCGGCCATGATGACGAGCAAAGGAAGATTTCTTTGAGACATGATGAAAAGTGTTATTGTACGCTTTTATTAGGTTTTTGTTTTACTTTGCTTCTAGCGGGGCATTATGACGTCAAGTATAATTATTATCATTACAGACGCGGGCGGTGGATGGATTATAAGTACTGGCATACATATTCCATTGTATTATTCATTCATTCATTCATTCATTCATAGCCTATCTTTCAGTTAATAATCTATTAATTAATTTTGGAGAGAGCTGGTGTAATTGTCACACATTTTATTCTACTAAAAAGTAATTTATTGATGTTTTGATGTATTTATTTCCAGTTTATTGATTTTTTTCCAGTTATGAAACCACATAGGCCTAACTGTAAAAGAGTAACATTCAAATATTTCAAACCAAATTTGTTTTGGCTAACTTTTTTTTTATTTTTATAAATGTATAACATTTAAAATGTGTGACAACCTGCCCCAAGCTGACATGTAAAATATCCTGTTCCTGAAAACACAGCGTACCCTTTTAGTTAATATCTACCTTCCTCACATAGTATACAATGTCGTATCATTATTTAAAGGTGCCAAAATTCTATTCATGTAGGATATTCATTCGCTATTGCTCTTAAAAACTTTATAAAAGACAGATAGATGAATTTGATGATTTTCATATGCTATCTGTACACAGTGAATGAAAGCAAACTATTTCAGGGCTCATTTTACATGGACTGTTTAGGCAAATGTAGTCAAATGCTGGATAACTGCCTCAGTTAAAGATGTATAGTATGACAGAAGGAAAGACTGCAAACATCACCATTTTTTTAACTTCTTGAACTGTCTGATGCCAAGGTCAGAAAAATTCAGTGCAAACTAATTCTACAAACATTCTTTATCTTCTACACATGATATTGCACGAGTAAGTATACTTATTTTTTGTTGTTGTTGTTTGAAAATCATGATGTAACACATTCCTAAATATGAAATAATGTTTAGTGTGTTTATTTTGGCATGGTGGCAAAATGCAAATGACTTTTATAGGGAACTCTTGTACTTTAAACATGTAGAACTGTTGAAGTTTGGATTACTCAAGGTTTTACAGTTGATATTTGCTGTCAAGAGCATGAAACCAGCTTTTTATGATTGCTTTTTTGAAAATGTTTTACAATAGCAATATTCAATAATGTGACCAGTGATTTTAGCTCTTTTGAAATATTCATAGACTGATGTTCAAGATCAAATTACAGCCTAGACGATTATAAGCTTTATGATTAACACTTTTCACCTATATCAATTATTCATTTTCCAGAAGTGCTGCTGCAGAAGGAAATAAAAAATCATGGGAAACCTTCAGTACCTTTCTGTGTTTATATTGTAAGTTCCACTGTGGTGAGTATGCATATGGCAAACATGAAAACATTTAGACTGATTCTTTGAGAAAAGTATATGAGTGCCATTATATATATATACACACACACGCACACACACACAAGCTTAAATATATTTTTTTCTTTTTTTACTTGCAGGGTGGCTATCTTTACGTGTGAGTGTAAAAAACATGTCAGCGCCTCTGAAGCTCTCAGTTCTAAGTATGTCAGCCACAAATGGATAAAGAAAATAGAAAATGACAGGCTTCTATCGGCTATATCAATCCCTGGAACACACCAAAGCAACAGATACTTAAAAACATCCAAACCAATGTTCCAAGCATGGGGACTGCACAACCAACTGGATGCAGGCGTGCGTTTTTTTGACTTGCACGTGTCCTCCGACAGCATCAAGTATGTTAAAACTGGAAGCGTCCAGGAATCAGAGACTCTTAATTATTTTTTGAAAACTATGTGGACGTTCCTTGTGAAACAGAAGAAAGAGATACTGTTGCTTAGAGTAACTCCAGATGAGGGTGCTGTTGCTCAAGTCACAAAATTGTTAAGTCGTGATAATTGGCCAGTGTGGAGAGACAAAGTGATTCCAACTTTGGGCCAGGTGAGAGGCAAGATAGTCTTGATTCAGAGTTCAACATTAGAATTAGGACTTCCTGTTCACATCACAGAACTGAATGCAGACATGGATACAAAAGAAACACAAATGAGAGAAAATATCAAGAAAGCTTCACAAAAGTGTGAGCAGGAGATGATGCTCACATACACTGTGGCCAACGGAGAATCCGAGCCACTAAAAATCGCAAAAACACTGAACAAACAAGTTGACAATTATCTTCTCAATCTTAAAGGAGACAAAAATAGACCACATTGTGTAGGTATAATTGCTATGGACTTCCCTGGTCCAAAAGTCATCCAAACAATCATCAATTTTAATGGCAAATTAGGGGAGGGGACACAGATTGTAGGTGACTCAGGTAGCAATGAAGATGTTGCCCTGCCTGATTCTGACATTTCTGAAAATGACGAGAAAGAAGAAGAAACAGATGTATCATCTTCAGATGAGCAACATGCTGCACAACAAGAAGAATCTCACGCTGCAGACGAGGAACATCATGCAGAAGGTGGAGAGACTTCAGCACAAGAAGAAGAATCTCAATCCGCAGACGAGGAACATCATGCAGAAGGTGGAGAGACTTCAGCACAAGAAGAAGAATCTCAATCCGCAGACGAGGAACATCATGCAGAAGGTGGAGAAACTTCAGCACAAGAAGAAGAATCTCACGCTGCAGACGAGGAACATCATGCAGATGGTGGAGAAACTTCAGCACAAGAAGAAGAATCTCAATCCGCAGACGAGGAACATCATGCAGAAGGTGGAGGAACTTCAGCACAAGAAGAAGAATCTCACGCTGCAGATGAGGAACATCATGCCCAAGGTGACCAACATCCCAGAAAAAAGATTATTAAAAAGGTAAATTGCCACAAAGTTCACCCAAGACACTGACCATCTCCTTTAATCATGGATACATTATTAGTGGAGTCTCTTTATAGAATAAACAGTTACTACTTAAATATAAAATAGTTTTACATTTTAATCTAATTACAACAATTGTATAAGCAGCACTCAAACACATCCTGTCAGGCAAATAAAATATACAAACATACAATACATCACAGTATTTTGTCATTCATTATTTGCATGTCAATTAGAAAAATATTCAAGCAAGAAGGCAACCTAGGTGAGGGGAGTCTAGCTGCAATCTATGCAACTAACTGTGGTCTGACTCTTTTAGGGGTTTCCCTTTTTTGCAAACCACAAAAGAAATGACTTTTAACATTTACCAAAATGTCGATGATTCTGTCATTGTTGTTCTCTTGACATTTGCATGTCTTTATCCCAAGATAACATCAACCAAATGTGATGGTGTGAAAATATGTGGCTGTCTGTGAGGAACTAATGACCTGGAGTAATAGTGAGAATTTAAAAAAGCACCAAGATTATACCCTCACTTCTCACTGTCGTATGCTGTTCAGGGGAATTTAAATTTACAGATGTAGAACGTGAAGTAATGTTTGCTCAATAACTTTTTGCCTATTTCAGTTTATTTGAAGAAACTAATTATTAGACCAATTTGTTGTGTTGTTTAAAAGCAATACATCTATAAATAAGTTAATTATTATTGTTGTTGTCATTGTTATTATTATTTTATGAATTTAACAGTATCACACAAAATAATAAAACGTTTGTGTTAAAATCACAGACTACTTACTTGGTCAGTTCGTTGTATGATCTTAAGTTCATCAAAGACCTTTATCTTCTTATAAAGAATAGTAACTAAAATAAATTACAGTAGTTCTCGATGTTTCATTAGGGTATGGTTTCTTCAGATCAGTGTATTGGCTTGTGGGTTCTGGGTTTTCTAGGAAATAAAAAGTGGAACTTAAAGTTCTCATATGACCTCAGTTCTCATATGATGTGTAAAACTTGATTCTAACGGAAAATTTATTTTTAAACGAAGGCAGCCAGTAGGTACATTATAATAAACGAAACAAAGAACAAAAAAGTCAAAAGACTAAAGACAAAAAATTCTATAGAAATAAAGTGAAGCCAAATAAAAACACAAAAATGTTTACAAATGTTACAGCATTTTACAACGTCTTGTTTTTAAAGTTAGTTTCTTTTTAGATAACGTCTGCCTTTTAAAACAAAGTCTTTTATTATAGATTATTATTCTTAATAGAGGAAGAAGAGAAATACATCGACTGTACTGTATTTTTTATTTTATTTTTTTATGAATTGTTTTTTTTTTTTTTTTTGATTTTTTGATTTTTTTTATTGCAAACAATTCAGAGTTGACATTAATGAAAAACAACTTTGCATACATTACACATAATGTATCAACAATACATCCAATGTCATCTGAACATATGGAAGAGAAGAGAAGGAAAAAAAAAAAAAGAGAAGTTGATAATGACTGTTAAAAGAGAAAGATGCGTTTAAGCAGCTTTTTTATGAACATACAGAAAGGCAGGAACAGAACAAATAAAGAAAAGATAAATAAAAATAAATAATTAAAAAAAAACACCAAAACAAGTATTAATCACGGCACATGAAAGATCTCATCATATCTCTTCAAAAAAGAAATACATTTTTTGTTATTAATTACTCTTAGTGATTTAATTAAATGTTCTACTTCACATAAGAAATCTATAAAAGTAGGTATTTTCTTAAGAAACCTTTGTTTGTTAAAATAGAATTTTGCCACAAGGATAAGAAAGTTAACAGCAGATTCTAAAGATTTGTTTTGGTTTACATCGACTGTACTGTATGGTAAAAGCCGAAGGCCCCCGTGACGTCCGCACACGACTTACTTCCTGGCTCTGCGTTTCTAACATAAAGGCGTGTCTATTCTCTCTCCGGTATTTTGCTGCTTTGGGTTCAACCGGAACGAAGCTTACGTAGGCTACTTACGTACTTAACTTTTTTACAAGAAGACAGCAGCTCGAAACACAAAGAGAACAGATCAAGTAAAGGTACGTATAACTTTTATTTTGCTTGTAACATTTCCAACTTTTTTGGATTTGTATATATAAATACACTTTGCGATAGTTTCTGTATATTGACATTTCTAATAGTTGACATAGACATTTGTGATAGTAAACTGTTTCATATCTACTAATACTGTGATCTTATGTAGAAATAAACTTTAAAATATTGGTAAACAAAGTGGTGAGCTTAAGTAAAGGGACAGAGTGCGTCCATGTGCTGGAATGCGGGTAGGCTACGCGCCGCAAATAAAGAGAGTGGAAACAATGAAATAATGTGATGTCGCTGTTATAGTGTCAATATTTCATAACCTAAAATGACAGTGAGTAATGAGACCTGCTCATTGTAAATTCACGTATGAAAAATACGTTTCCTGTGCAGTTGATTTTATAGCTTGTTTGTTTATAGATGATTGCGATTCAATACATATTTATTATTTTTATGTATTTATATATATATTATACGTTTTAATATAAATGCAAACTCATGTTTAAGTTATGTATTTATATAGATTTAATTCATTGAAATAAAATATTATTTATTGAAAAAATGATTTATTGAATGGTAATTAGTTATAGTCATTGTAATTGGTTTAAAATTAATAATTAAATATATATTTTTTAAATATTAATCAGATTGCCACATAGTGTAACTCCATTGCCATGTGGCATTTAGATACTAGATATGTTGTAATGTTATCAGAGGCTATAAATAAATATCTTAATTAGCTATGAATGCTTTGTTTATCATATCTATTATTACACATTCACTAAACAGGTGTGACAGACGAGGTTTTTTTCCGGAAGAAGAGATGAGTGCTGAAATCAGCACCATCCCCACGTTACACTTGTATTTGGATTCCTTTTGGTCATCCAGTGTAGAATCCCACAGCTCTGACGTAAACACCACCAACGCATGGGTAACAGCACCCACATCTTTGTACAACCCACACGTTTCCAGCAGCATTAGAATGGACCCGGCCCAGTCCAGCCCGACTCCAGATGAATCCTCAGAACTAAGCTCTGAGTTTCAGGCCCAGCTCGACCTGTTCCTCAAGCTGGGGTTTTCCCAAACGCAGGTCCGTGCCGCTTTCCTGAAACTCGGCCTCAACGCAGACACCAACAGGGTTTTGGGTGAGCTGATACAGACTGCTGGGGAGTCAGAGGAGAGAGAGGAACTGACAGCCTCCCCGGTGCTGGTTTCACGTGGGGATGCTTCCTGTAAGGTCCGAAGCACCCAGAATTACTGTCATAATGCTCCGGCAGTGTCAAGCACTTCAGAAGAGCTGGTAGAGGATGAGGACGCACTCAGACCAATAGTTATTGATGGGTCTAACGTAGCCATGAGGTGAGTTTACTGTAAACATGACATGCAATAAGCCAGTGTTTACACTTATCACTTTGATAGTGCTATTGAAGTGATTTACATGAAATTTAAAAGTGATATTATATTTATGTTGACCTTTCGTTTTGTGTCAAATGTTTAACAGGACAGTTTAAATTTAAAAAATCACAAGATAACACTTTTTATACAAGTAAAAATGAAAATAAATTATTAGGATTTTTAAATGTTTTTGAAAGAAATTTGAAAATTCAACTTTGCTATTGCATGAATAAATAGTTTTAAAATATATTAAAATAGAAAACCGTTATTTTAAACTGCATAAATATTTCACAAAATTACAGTTTTTACTGCATTTTATTCAAATAAAATGCAGGTTTGGTGAGCATAAGAGCCTTCTTTCAAAAACAAAAAAAACTTACAATTCCATTTAATAAGACCATTTTATCTATATTAAACCTGAAGTGTGCAATTTTGTGCCGTAAGCAACACCAAATGGAATATCAAAAATGGTTGAGCAGTTTGTTGCTGTGTTGGGCTAATGTTTTTAAGTAACGTTTTAATGTGTTTAACACTTTGCCTTAAATTATATTTGACTATAGTTATAGTTGCAAATAATTATGATAATAAAACAATTAAGGAATATTCATATGGTTACGTATGTTTGTTTACTGTAAGATAGATGAATAGAGTTTTAAAATTGAGACTTTCTATGTTTAAGGAACAGCATCGCCAAAATTTAAACCTTTTAAATTTAAAAGAAAGCTTTAGAAGTCTTTCAGTAATTGTGTCATAGTTGAGGGCTGATAAAACCCAGTATTTCCTCATACATTTCAAGAAAATGTGCAAATCAGGTTCATTTCCTTCTCTTTTTTTTTTTTTTCTTTTTTTTCTGAAAACAGAGATGGATTTGTGTTTATGTAAAGGTGTACAAGTCGACAAAATATCGTGGTTTTCATGTTACTAAAAAACTGATGAATATAATTGCCTGTTCATTGGACAGACTGGATGACACTCAACTTTTGTTATTTTATTATTTTTTTACAATATTTGGCTGAGATACAACTATTTGAAAATCTGGAATCTGAGGCCAAAAAATCAAAATATTGATCAAATCGCCTTCAAAGTTGTCCAAATTAAGTTCTTAGCAATGCATATTACTAATAAAAAATTACGTTTTGGTATATTTACGGTAGGAAATTTACAAAATATCTTCATGGAACATGATCTTTACTTAAAGGGGTCATATGATGCGATTTCAAGTTTTCCTTTCTCTTTGGAGTGTTACAAGCTCTTGGTGCATAAAGAAGATTTGTAAAGTAGCAAAGACTAAAGTCTCAAATCCAAAGAGATATTCTTTATAAAAGTTAAGAGTCAGCCACGCCTACCTAAAACGGCTCGTTCTAACACGCCCCCACATGTCTACATCACTATGTGGAAATATTAGCATAATGCCGCCCAAATGTGCACGCAAAGAAAGAAGGCGTGGCTTCAGGAACAGCAGTAGTGTTGATGCAGCCATGTCAGGGAGACGCTGTGTGTTTCAGTGCGAAAGCAAAAGCAATTTATTTGGCCTTCCGGAAGTAGATGCAATTACGAATCATTGGTTACACCAAATACACAAAATAATGATCTTTAAAATAGCATCTTATGACCCCTGTCCTAATGAAAAATCTATAATTTTGACCCATACAATGTGTTTTTGGCTATTGCTACAAATATACCCTAGCGACTTAAGACTGGTTTTGTGGTCCAGGGTCACATATGTTGTCAAAACAAATTATATTGATAGGCAGATATTTTTTTTTTATGAATTTCACAGCACCTACATGTTTAATGACCTTTTAAATCCGTCCCTTTGTATTTTCACCTGCATTTGCAAGTGGAGTCCAGATTTGCCCCTGCAGGCTCCTGTATCTGTCATCACCCCAGTATGCAAATAATCTTATATGCAAATCAGTATCCCCTCCCTTCCCTCTTATTATCCTGAAGGAGAATGTCTGTGAAAAGAACGCTTTGTAACAGAACAGGCTCGACAGCATTGCAACAGTGTCTGATTGGAGCCTATAAATCAGACGCTTTTTAATTACCTCATAAAACAGTGTTTTCACAGAGTTTTCACACGCCCAATTCTGTTTATTTCAGGGAGTATTAAAATAATCTGGCTTGGATTTGAACTAAAATGGACTTGTTCATCTAATTCTATAAATTTTTAACTCCTGTGCTGTGCTGAAAAACCTTTACCTCATTTTGTGTTCACTGTCAAAAATGACCAGCCTGTTAAAAATTGCTCGTAAATCTCTCATTATGCTAACTTATCACCAAATCTTCGATTCAGTCTTTTTGTCAACTTGATCATAGGCCTCATTGATTTGAGCTTATGCACCTCATTTTTTGAGTGAAAAAATAAAACATATTTTGTGGATAAGTTTGGCAATGTTCACTTAAAAACCGAGGTGCATAAGCAAAAAGAAATACAAAAACTGTGCTAATTGAAAGAAAACAAGTTAATAAAAAAATTGAATAAAATATTTGGCAATAATATAGCATAACAAGAAATTTATTATAAGCAATTTTTTTTTGTAGATCTGTCATTTTTGACCGGGAACACCACAAGTGTAACAAGGTGGGGGGAAATTAGTTGAATTTTTTGGGTTTATATACTTTTATAATCAAAATTCAAATGTCAAATTGAACACAACATGAGGGGTTAAACAAATAAATCTTGCACAACTTTAAAAAAAAATCTATTTAAAAAAATTGCATCTGTTTGTCACTAGAGAGATGTAAATCAGTATATCAGTAATGGTGCTGTATTTAGATGCATTTTATTTTGTGAGTTCACTGGAATGTATATCACTGCACGTTGTTGCCTATGACCAAGAAAGGAATATAACAACTTTCACTGTAATGAACTTAAACATATTTAACAGGAAGTAACCTGATATCTTAAAGGGATAGTTCACCCAAAAATGAAAATTTGATGTTTATCTGCTTACCCCCAGGGCATCCAAGATGTAGGTGACTTTGTTTCTTCAGTAGAACACAAACAAATATTTTTAACACAAACCATTGCAAATCCGTGTATCATTCGATCATTCGTTTTTTTATTTACGTTTTTCGTTTTTTGGAAAAAAACAAAAAAAAACGAAAAAGGAGCCGTTTTCTCATTTTTCTACTTTCAATATTAAATCAAAAAACGAATGATCGAATGATACACGGATTGTTGCAGTCTGTCAGTCTTAAAATGCAAGTAGATGGGAATCACGGCTTTGAGAGTAAAAAAAAAAAAACATACACAAACAAAACCAAATTAAACCCTGCGTCTCGTGATGATACATTGATGTGTAAAGACACAAAACGATTGGTCTGTGCAAGAAACTGCAAACAAAAAATCGTTTTTTACCTCTGATTCATGCAATGTCCGAACTGTTCGAACTGTCCTGAGCGGCGGCGCATCCTCCTGAATGCGTTCTCAACAGCAGGCGCGTGAGGCGTCTTCTTCTTCTTCTTGCTTTACAGCGGACCTCAGACTTATAAATGCATTACCGCCACCTAACTCTCAAATGGACCATTGACACTCTATCTACAATCTCAATTAGGAGTGTCAATGGTCCACTTGAGAGATAGGTGGCGGTAATGTACTTATAAGTCTGCGATTCGCCGTAAAGCAAGAAGAAGACGACACGTCAGGCGCCGGCTGTTGAACGCACTCAGGATGCTTTCAGGACAGTTCGGACATTGCGGTGGTAAAAAAACGAAATAAATACTGTTCAGTTTCTTGCACAGACCGATCGTTTTGTGTCTTTTCACATCAATGTATCGTTACGAGTCGCAGGGTTTAATTTGGTTTTGTTTGCATATGTTTTTTTGACTCTCAAAGCCGTGATTCCCATCCACAGACATTATATGACTGACAGACTGCAACGGTTTGAGTTAAAAAT
>NW_015554119.1:1171499-1181083 GCF_001515605.1 Sinocyclocheilus anshuiensis | reverse complement strand
ATCGTTTTGTGTCTTTACACATCAATGTATTGTCACGAGCCACAGGGTTTAATTTGATTTTGTTTGTGTATGTTTTCTTTTTACTCTCAAAGACGTGATTCCCATTCACCTCCATTATAAGACTGACAGACTGCAACGGTTTGTGTTAAAAATCTTCGTTTGTGTTCTACTGAAGAAACAAAGTCACCTACATCTTGGATGCCCTGGGGGTAAGCAGATAAATATCAAATTTTCATTTTTGGGTGAACTATCCCTTTAATGCAGCCACTGTTTCCAGCAAACCTGAAGAAAGATCTCCTAATCTATGTCTATAATCCTATGCCGCTGATGTAGTTTGATTCACTCTAAAATGCATTTTTCTAAAAGTTAATTTGGTTAATTTGATAAAATTCTTTGATATTCCTTATTTGGATAAAAGCATCTGTTAAATTAATGTCTGCACATGCCATATAATTGTATTATGCAAAATGCAAACTAATTGAAATTCACAAGTAAAAATTGACTTTTTCTGTTTTGTTTTAGCCACGGGAACAAGGAAGTTTTTTCCTGTCTGGGAATTCAGTTGGCAGTGAACTTCTTCCTGGAGCGGGGTCACGTTGACATCACGGTGTTTGTTCCTTCCTGGAGAAAAGAACAGCCGCGACCTGATGTACCCATTACAGGTGAGGAAAAGGAAATGCACCGTGTGTTAGGAACAATTCCTGCTTTCCAGAAGGATTCACATTCCTGTAAACAAAGTCTGTTTCCTCTTAGCAACCAAATGGCTGAAAAGAGACTTGCAGACCTATTATACTAGAAGCCAGGTTCAACTAAAGTACACATGGAATACAGTTCTGGTTTTTATGACTGGTTTTCAACCTCAGGTCTCAAATAGAACTGGAAGTATGGGGCAAAACCCACATTGATTTTATTTTTGTAGCTGTTTGAATGAAGTATGTCATAAGATATATTGGCAAATACCTGGGTTTTTTAAAACCTTTGTAACTTCCTAATAACATAATGAAGGTCGCAGTTAAATAATACAACCACTGCTTTTGGTAGGTAAGATATACCAGACTGTTTGATCTGCATGTTTGCCAAACCCTCCTAAGTTTGACGTAACTAGAGTGAAATAATATAACCCTGTGTGGTTGTGGTGATAATACTCCGCATCCAAAAAATTTGTCTCAACAGTTGACATTTAACTATGCGAACATGTGTAAGTATGTTTGAATTCCTGCTTCTCCTGAAATAAACTGTTTATGTGTAAATGGGCACTTGTCCAATGAAAATCACAAGTAAATTAAAATGCCATGAATCTTTTATCCCTTGGGCTGTTCATTACAGCTGGTAAAAAGTGTAACTGAATGCCAAAAAGATCTTGTTTAGTTTCAACAGAATAGACAGTGTTCCAACATGGAACGTCAATCATTGGTGATGTCAAATTAATTACATGATACGCTATTAATTGCATATGTTAATCAGTATGTCAACATTACATAATTGTGGAAGACAAAACATTAATTTAATGTTGCCAAAAAGTGCCTTTAGAAGTCAGTATATTGCCTACTTTATTTCCATATCATGAACATAAACCTCATAAATCTCTAGTTTTTCAATCTGTCAAAGGTTTGCACTTAAAAAAAACAGATATTTTTTCTAATACCCGGTCTTTGTCTATATGTATCAAGTCAAGTCAAGTCACCTTTATTTATATAGCGCTTTTAACAATACAGATTGTGTCAAAGCAACTGTACAGTATTAATTAGGAAAATAGTGTGTCAATAATGCAAAATGACAATAGTAAACACTCAATTTTCAGTTAAAGGCAGTTCATCATCCAGCTCAGTTCAGTTTAAATAGTATCTGTGCAATCAAGTCGACGATATCACTGGAAATTAAGTTGGGGGGCCAGTTCTCCTCTGTCCAGACGAAACCAGCAGTTCAGTTTCAGGCTGCAGCAAAGTCAGATTGTGCAGAGGACTCAACTGGTTCCTGTGGTCTTGTCCCGGTGGCCGTCTAGGAGACAAGGTCTTCACTGGGGATCTGTCTCTGGGGCTCATCTAGTTGTCCTGATCTCTGCTGACATTCAGGGCTGAATGATATCAGACAGACATCTTTAGCCACTGCATAGCTCAATGTTTTTTTTTCAGCATATTGCACTATAAGAGTTATTTTTTTAATCAAGTAATATGAAAAACTAGTCTTAAAACATTTATTTCTAGAAGTGCAAAGATGCATTTAGGCATTACTTTAAGTTTAAAATGCATGACTAAATATGCTAGTTTTATTATTGTTCAGATTTTTAATAATTGACATAAAGCAACAAAATGACAGTTGTAAAACGCACCAACAGATTTTAAATTTCATGAATATTTTTCTCAGATCAGCACATTCTGCGTGAATTAGAGCGGCGGAAGCTCTTGGTGTTCACACCATCCAGAAGAGTGGCAGGAAAACGAGTGGTTTGCTACGATGACCGTTTTATTGTGAAGCTGGCGTACGAATCTGACGGCATTATTGTATCCAACGACACTTATCGAGATCTGCAAGGAGAACGTCATTTATTTATTTTTTTTTTCATGAATGATTGACATTGCACGTTTACTAGTGAGTTCATGCGGTCTTGCAGTCACATGTTGGTGTAATTATCAGGGAGTTGCATGACATTTTTTTTTATTTGGCATGGCCCATATAAAAGAGATAATTTAGATACAAGGAATTGATAAGCAATATACACTGGCGTTCAGAAGTTTTGGGTCGGTAAGACTTTGTTCTTTGTTAATATAATTTAAAACGTAATTTATTCCTGTAATGCAAGATGATGACCGTTTTATCGTAAAGCTGGCATACGAATCCGACGGCATCATTGTTTCCAATGACACTTACCGAGATCTGCAAGGAGAACGTCCTGAGTGGAAGCGTTTTATAGAGGAGAGGCTTCTGATGTATTCGTTCGTCAATGACAAGTAAGTGCCGTTGCATTTTGGTCTTTGCAGCATAGATCAAGTTGTTTGATAGCTCTGCTGCTAATTAATTCAAATTTGAATAAATTCACATTGCTTTTGTGTAGGTTTATGCCTCCGGATGACCCTTTGGGAAGACATGGACCCACCCTAGACAACTTTGTCAGGAAGACTCCACGTATACCTACATGATCCTTCAGAAATCATTCTAATATGCTGATTTGCTTCTAAGGATATATTTGTTATTATTATCAATATTTAATACAGTTGTGTTACTTCATATTTTTATGAAAACCAAGATACATACATTTATTTGAACAGCATTTATTTGAAAAATAACTCTTGTAACATTATACATTTCTTTACTGTCACTTTTGATTGACAGTGAAACTTTTAAATCCTATACACCCAAACTTTGAATGGTAGTATATACCATCTCTTTTCTGACCACACAAGGATAGCTCATACTATGTATACAAGAATTAAAATCTCCTGTTTTCAAATGCAGGAAAGAAGTGCACTTATGGAATCAAGTGCAAGTTCAATCATCCAGAGCGAACCAAGCAATCCCAGCGTGCCCTGGCCGATGAGCTCCGAGACAAAGCCAAAATTTCATCCACACCGCACAAACCTCAACCGGTTTCCAGTCAGAGTCCATCTCTGGAGGAAGTAATGGAACAGAAACTCTCCCTGGATGCTGGATCTCTCAAGAAGAGTTACGCCAGTGAAAATGTCCTTGTCATTAAAGCAGCCCCCCAGCCAACTCAAAGAAAGTTTCCTTCGAAAAAAGAACAACGGCATTCGCCAACAAGACTAGATTCCTTTCCCAATGGATCTCAGGAGCATTTGGATTCTGGCTTGGGTTCCTACGAATGCCATTCTCCTGAATCTTCCCATTGTGATCGCTACTGCGACCACAGGAAGTCCAAACCATCCAACAGTGGGCGGCATCGCTACGTTCTGGCCAATAGCCAACCTTGCAGTTGCTGTTCCTACCAATCCTTAAACACCAGTGGAGCCGGTCAGCACCATAGCATGGGCCTGCCCAGCTCACCAAACCCAAGTTATGCTCAACCCCAGTATCACTCCTATGGAGGAGGTTCAGTTTACCCACCTGTTAACATGTCCCAGTATTCATTTCCACACAGCAGAGGGCCTCCTCCCCAGCAGGGCTACTGGTCTGACCATTATGGTGGCTATCCTCCAGCGTCCCACAATTCCATGCAGCCAGAGAGAGGACATGGACACTGGTCGCCTTCCAATCACAATCCTCAGTGGTCCGAACGGGAGCAAGTGAGGAAGAAATTACTTGCAATTTTCAATGCACGTTTGGTGGACAGAGCCATGGACAGGTTCCCGTATCTCCTGGACCCACAAAGACTGGCCGCAGAGATTTTGACCCTTCAGTCTCAGGATGGGGCTTTTTAATTTATTTTAGTTGAAGGACTAGGCGATAAGACTAAGATTCTGGCACCAAAGGTATTACAATAAGTTCTAAGCCACAACCACAAGAAGTGATTTCATTGGAGTCTGTGGCGTAATTCAGTGTAACTCCGCCCACAGTGAAATGTCATCGGTCTACAATCCCGCTTTTTTGTCATGCATCGTTTTGGTTTTCAGTGAGGCCAGAAAATTACTATTTAGTTGTGTAGTCGTGTAATGAGGTGTAGCTCTGCCCACAGTGAAATCTCATTGGTCCAGAGTCCCGCTTCATATCAGATATGTTCTGATTGACTGTTTTTGTTGCGTCATGCAGCGTATTTCTTTCAGCGAGGACAGAAAAATTATTTTTGTTGGAGTCTTTCGCATAATGCGTTGTAGCTCCACCCACAGTGAAATCTCATTGGTCCACAGTTCCGCTTCACGTAAAATTTGATGTTCTGATTGGCTGTTTTTGTCAAGTCATATGCCGTTTTGCTTTTAGCAAGGACAGAAAAATGGCTTGACTATCAAAAATTTGCCATTCCTAATCAGGACACGTTTTGAAATAAGATTTAAAAATAGACATATTAATGTCTACACAGTTTTAAAAATACAAATCATAGTTTAGTAGATGTTTAATCTTTGACTCAATACAAGCTATTCAGAAGTTTTTATTTCTGTTGTATTTTTAATATTGTTAGTTGACCTCTAACTATGGTGAATTCACTATTGGTTGTATTAACCAACAGGGGTTTTTCCATCTTGCTGTGGTTCTCAAGAGTTTAATAATTTTTTTTCATTGTTTTTACAAAAAATTAGTTCATATTTGATCATGGAATGAAATGAAATTTTCTGATTTATTTGTGGAAAAACATTTTTTTTTTGTGTGTTTAAAGTGTTATTATTTGTGGTTCTGCATGATTTGCGGTAACCGGTATATTGAATGTGTTGGCACCGTGTGCCGTAACTGATATTTGTTAAGCAGAACTACCACTAAGGTAGAAGAGTATGCACCCTTTGGTGTATTTTTCCATTTTATTATAAGTGCTAACTTATAAAATTTCCTAAAGAATGCAATCATCACCAGTGTAACTTGACATAATTTCTCAAAGTTCTCAAAGGTAATTGCCAAAAGCATGTAAAGTCGTGGAACTTTTGGTGCCTCTGTTAGTTTGTATTGAGACTGTTTAGAGTTAAAAAAGGGAGTCGGCAATACTGAGTAGGCAATTTTTTGCCATTTTTTTTGTTTCATTTAGCTGCATGTTCTTTGCTCATTTAAATATGTCTTTGCTTTTGTATGCTGTATCTTATGTTGTTAAAATAAAATGCCATATTTATGTGCCCATAAAGAGTCTTTGACTTTTATTTGACTTGCTTGTGTTGTTCCTCTGCGTAAGTGTATGAACACGCTTATGACAAGCAAGAGCAGGCCTGACCTTTAGAAGCATTCGTGCTGCAGGCAATGTCCTCATTTCTGAAAGATGCATTCCTCAAAAATCAATGTTCCCTTCTAGAAACCACCTAATGTATCTGCTGTATATGCGGTTTCACTCCATCTTAGCAAAGAAACCGCATGACAGACATTTGACTCACTGATAGTAGAGATCTAATCCACCAACATCTGATGTTCTTGAGTTTTCTGAAAACTTTAAGTTGCATGGAATGAGAGCTCATATTGAAAGAGCAAATGTTTCTTCTCCCGGAAAAGCTGATGCTATTTATCAACATCTTGACATTATTAGTCATACAAGGCAACTTTACTTTTGTTCCTTGTTTTATTTCACAACTCAAATGATGGTTGTTGTGAAATTCTCAAAAACTAAAGTTCTATTTTTTTTAATGAATTGATAAAACCAGTCTTTTTATTATTTAGTTTGTCTTTTGTTCTTGTTCTCGACTTTTGTTCTTTATTATATTATATTTCATAACTCAAGTGATGTTTGCAAATCCAGTGACAAATTCTTATCAAAGATGGTGTAGAAGGCATATCAAAACAATCATTGTTGATCAGACTTTATTCCATTACATTTTTATACAGATCATTCAGATGAACAATAAATAATCTAACACTAGTGATTTGTATACTTAAAGGGTTTGTTTACATAATCACACACTAATTTGTGGGTGAACGATCCATTTAACTGGTTGAAAAATATTTAATGATTTTTCCAATATGAGGAAATCACCTTTATGCACATATGAAAATCCTCTTCTGAACTATGACCAAGGAAAGCTGTAGACTGAAAGTTTTTTTTTAAATTGATAAAACAAGTGACATGAAATAAAGGGATAAATAGTCTTTTTTAAATATTTATATTATTTACTACTTTTTGCATACTTGTTAAACCATGCACTTATATTGAAAAATTAAATTAAATAATACTATAAAATATAAAATAATAAAATACAATTACACTGTAAATGCCATATAAGAAATTAAGGGGAATATGGGCAATTAAAAAAATTGCATTATTAGGTTACAGAATAATGTCTTTTGTATACGTTTAAAAAAAAAAAAATGTCATTTTTTATTTCAAATGGAAACCACACCATACAGCAGCACAGGCGTCAGAAAAGAAAGTCTATACGGGAAGAGCTGTAGATGTCCTTGATCAGTTTTATCAGAGGAAGTGGTCTGTGGGGTGAAGATTTCAGTGGAACTAAAGGTTTTATGGGAGAGAAAACAGCATGTGTGAGTTAATTTTCATTCTAATTTTATTATGCTTTTTATTATTATTATTATTATTATCATGTAACCAGGGCCGTCCTTAGCTAACGCACCAGTTGCACCCCCCTAAGGACGGCCCTGCATGTAACAGAGCCTGTGCTTCTTTCAGGATTAACGGCCGTCATGCACTGACGTGATGATAGCCTATGTCTGATACAGCATCTTTCTGCACTTTCAGTGGTTCAGATGCGTCATGATTGAGATCATGTCTTCAGTGTGCATGGTCAGTGGATTTCCCCAAAACTGTGAAATCCATCTGTAATCTTGAAACATTTTTTTGACTGCTATTAGGGTCATACGCCGAAAGATGGAACTCTAAAATATAGTGAAAATACCACAGTGGTGTAGAACACACTTTACTGTCTGTTTCACTTCCCCTGGTTTGCTGCGTTACAAAATGTCCCAAACTTTAACTACAAATCTAAACTGGTGTCTTGTGAAAATTATAGTGCCTCTCGGAAGATCAACTTTTTAACCAAATGTCAACTATTTTAGTTACTTATATATTCAGTTAGTTAGTTAGTTACTTATTTTTTGATAAACCTTTTAATTCAGATCTATTTTTTTTATTATTAATTGATAAAACCAAAGACACGACATAAAGTTCTTTTTAAAATATTTATATTAATAATTATTAGGGGGAGACCGGGGATGGTTGTAACATGTTTGACATTTCTGTCTGTATCTTGGAGTTCTTGTAAGTCAGTGCCTTCAAAATATGATTCAAACTAGTTACAAGTGTCTGCTATTAAATAGCGTACCTGTTATCTTTGCAGCACAAACAGAAAATGTTTGTTTCAATCACGAGGAGTGAAATGTTACAATTCATTTCATAGACCGGGTTAGTTATTGCATACCCTGGCCTGGAGTAAGATGTAACATTATGATATCCTCCGGGGTGATATGTAACATTATCCAATAAGGATTATGACAAAAAATGGATTTTGAAAGCTTTTTATTCAACACTAATTTTTCAGCATAATTGGTGTGTGTGTGTGTGTGTGTGTGTGTGTGTGTGTGTGTGTGGTTCAGGTATACCCTACAATGTGTGTGTGTGTGTGTGTGTGTGTGTGTGTGTGTGTGTGTGGTTCAGGTATACCCTACAATGTGTGTATGTGTGTGTGTGTGTGTGTGTTCGTGTGTTTGTATGTATGTTTTTTTTTATTTGCAAAAACAATATGCAGAGCCAGTAACACCTGTGTGTCTTATCAGACATCTAGTCATAGTTTTGGCAGAGCGTGCTTATCTCCCTGCGCTCATTATGAAGGGGATGTACCGACGTTTCCTTTGCTGACAATTTTGATCCTAATCACAGTAATTTTCTGTAATCGATGTGGTGGACCGCTCTTTCATCTCTGTTGTTGACATTCACAGGATGGAATTTTGCAATTGTCAAAGCCAAAAGAAATTTCAAGCACCGTTGTCACTATTACGTATTACCAGTGGTGGTTCTAGAACACAGGGGGCCACTTGCACTTTGCACTTTTTTAGGGGGCACACTTTTAAAATTAATTTGAACCTACTTTCAGTATTATTCATTCAGTCATTTTTCACCATGTCATATATATCACTGCAATCTCTAGAAGTAAGCTATAACAATTTAAACTCAAAATGAGTGTTTCATCATATTTAATTTATCTGACAAATAATTTTGTATTGTAGTGTCAGGGGAGTCATGCACTCATTATTTTTGTGGGGGCACGAGTGAAGGTGGGGGAGGCCTCGTCATGCTCGTCATGTGACACACAGTAGCCACTATAGCACTTTATTACTGATATAGGCTTATGTTTTATTTTTTTCCTTTTTATTCGAAATATTCCCAAACGTGTTAACTATATCATAAAATATCTCAATTCTCAAATATGTGTGTAAGTAAATGCATTTAAAATGCATTTAAAGGTGCATAAAATGCACCTTTATAGATTATGTTAGTTGATCTATAGGCTAATGGGCGATGGGCAAAGTAGCATATAGTGTAATCTATTAACTATGCATAAAAACCTCATCTTTTTACTTAAAGGTGACATATCATAAAAATCTGGCTTTTACAGGTTTTAAGTGCTATAATCAGGTCTCCGGTGCATCTACCAACCAAGGAAACGTGAAAAAGATTAACCCAGTAACTTTGTTTTGGGAAGCCTTTTTCAGCAAGAGTCTGAGAAAACGAGCGCGTCTGATTTCACTCCCCAAGTGACGTTGCAAAGGGATCTCATTATAATATCACCGCCCCTTAATCTGTAAGTTTCCACCCACGGCGCCGTCATTTTGATTTCGCAAGCGACAACGGTGTACCAGTTCTAAGTTTTTAACGTAAACTTGTGTGTGAATGAGAACTTAGTTTAGTACTCACATGCTGTTTGGTGGCCGCTTTCTGTCCGTGTGCTTCGAATGTGAGCACTCAGAAAACCGTATATCAGTTTAAACTCATATGGTTTAAAACACATGATTTCAGCGCGATAAACATGATAATCAGAACCAAAACATGTTTT
>NW_015554119.1:1165436-1171300 GCF_001515605.1 Sinocyclocheilus anshuiensis | reverse complement strand
GGGACACCAGAGACTTATATTACATATTGTAAAAAGGGGCATAATATGTCTCCTTTAAGTACCAGATATGGGTGTCATGCCATAAAATATTGTTAATACGACTTGACTTTGTATTTAATGTGAATTTAATAAAAATTTAGCAGCTGGTGATGTTTTACTTTTTTCCATTACTGCCACCCACAGGACACACTGCGCATTGAACCCAAAATTGTTTGGTGTGATACGATTCCAAATTTAGGGGGGCCAGAGGGGGGACCAAGCTTGTTGACACGGGGGGCACTGCCCCCCCCAGAACCGCCCCTGCGTATTACTAATAGCCTACTTGTAACTCAACTTCCGGGGGCACCTAGATCCTAGAAACCTAGCGGGGACGCCACGGCTCATGACTTACTTTCTGCACACGAGTCTGAGTTCGCCTTGGCGCAGAACAGAGGACGCATGTCTGCAGAAAACAACACTGGCTAGCCTCCTTCTGATATCAACCAATCATCATAGAGACGTAAATTACGTGATATTAGTTTAGTTTGAACGTCTGCCGCTGCGCTGATAATGTACCAAGTACTTATGAGTAGCGATATTGAATATTTGATTATTTGCCAACAGATTTATCAAGCTGTCATTTAAACAGTATATATACAAATGTAGGGAAAACAGCAAATTATATTATCTTGCTCTATGTGTGTCGTTTTCTTTACGTTTTCTGACTAAAAGCAACCAAAAAGCCATTTTAAAGTGGTTAAGCAAATAATAATAATAATAATAATCGGCAGGGATCCCAGACCAATACAATTAGTGTACTTCCTTAAAACCCACGAGCCGCCACTGTTTATACGTGAAATTCCGGAGGGGACATCGGATGGCGTCGCGTGGGGACGTAATGATGTGTGCGGTGTGCCATTAATCGAACTATGTACTATAACATGTAAAACGGGAATATGAAAGGAATATTCTAAAAACCACTCATGTAAACACCATAATTATAATATTGGCTTATTTAGAATAAGGTAAATAATTAGATTACTGATGTCCATGTAAACGTAGTCTGATACCAGTTGTAGTCCTCGTGTTGTGAAGGAATGTCTTCTTATCCATATATACTGTATAATTCCAGACTAAAATGTAGAAAAGTGATTTGCATCTTTATATTGTGTTTATGAATATGTAGTTACTTCGAAATATATTTAAACTTAACATAGTTATCTTAAATCATTGCACTGGCTTTCAGATGAGCATACAATGCTTTTCATAATAGTAGATTTCTCTGGCATGTCAGATTAAATAATTATGGAATTTTAAAATATTTATTTTATTTATTTATTGCTTTTCAGATGGAAGGCACACTGACGTAATCTTTGAAAAGTCCAGGTCTAGAAGAATTACAACTAAGGTTCTATCTGTATTACATAAAACTAGAAGCCAGGATAAAGTATGACAGTCTATTTCCCTCCAGCAGATGACTTTTTACTTACATTTCTTTTATGAACCTCTGTTCTGGAAAGTTATAATAGATACATTGGACTCTGACATCACTGTAGTTCAGTGAGAGCTTTAAGAGAAAGTAAAACTAACTTTATTAACAGCATGGATGCCTTGTCAACATATTCTGTTACACCAAATACACAAAATAATGATCTTTAAAAAAGCATCATATGACCCCTTTAACCTCTTTAAACACAAGGGTCTTTGAAATACTCAAAGACCCTTGTGTTGTGGACACATCTGATACTCACAGGTAAGTGATAGAAATATAAGAGAGATTATCCTGAACAGATTTCTAATGGTCTGGTTTAGTTGGGTTTATGTTAAACTGGAATAAGCTGAACAGAAACAGATGCATGCATGTCAAATACTCAACTTTAGTACTTTACTTACTTTACTAATACTACTTTAGCTGTTTACTGCACTGAAATTATCTCAAAATCTGTATTTAAAGCATGTCATTTGGGTAAATATACACTATTAGTTGTACTGTGTACTTTCTATCTCTCTTGTGATAAAGGTGTATGTTGTTCTCTGTCTAGAGTAGACTCAACTGATGAAGACACAGAAAGATGTGCAGCAGTTGATCCAGGAAAAAAATCAAGAATATTCAAGACATCAAACACTCAGCAGAAGTCAGAAAAGTGAGTTTAAAATAGTTAAATTATATTCATTTGACTATTTATTAAAGATCATTTAGTTGCGGTCCTCCAAGAGTCTTGATATAAAGTCAAGAAGCACCGAGACTTTTCACTGTTTGTATCAGTGTACAAACTTTGTATTGTGTTTGTTAGACAGAGTCAGACTGTCAGTCCGTGCATTAGCGGTGGGGATTTTACAGTGCAGGTTATATCAGTACAACAATAGTTGACTCTTTCGATTTTATTTTATTTAATCGAGTGATTAACTGAAAAATGAATTCAGGAACGAACAAATCTCTACTACTACAATTTGTTGTGGCTTTATTTGAAACTATTCTCAGTGCTTGGCACAAATACAGACAAAGTAACTGATAATAATTAGCCCAAAACGGTTGTTACTCAATTATATTGAGTTACTAAATAATATATATGAATTGTTGTATAAAAGCAATAGTATCACACACAATCGTGCTGTAGGTCTGAATAGTGACACGAATGTGATTACCTGATCACATAGTAAAGTAATGTCACTTCTCTTCATCAAGACACATGTTTTGAGGAATCCTTCAGTGCAAACGGTACAGGATGAAGTTTAATACTTCGGTTGAGGGATTTTGAAAACCCCTTTAAACACTAAAGTATGAGGAAGAGTAACACTGATTTTTGCCTTAGCAAACATCACTGATAATTAGTTGATTGACCTTGTTGAGCAGAGAAACACAGAGGAGGAGAAAGCCACCCGTGTTGAGCTCTTCACTGATCTCATCCGCTCCATTGAGAGATCTAAGTCTGAAGTGCTGGAGATGATTGAGGAGCAGCAGAAAGCAGCAGAGAAAGAGGAGCAAGAGCTCATTGAAGAGCTGGAGCAGGAGATCACTGAGCTAAAGATGAGAAACACTGAGCTGGAGCAACTCTCACACACTGAAGATCACCTCCACCTCCTACAGGTCAGTGAACATCTCTCTGATCAGTGATAATGCAGTATATGACACCATAACACTCCTCATGCTGAAGGATTTCTCCTCTCTCCTGCTGTAGAGTTACTCATCCCTGTGCAAGCCTACAAACACCAGGAACTGCTCTGAGATCAGTATGAAGACTCATAAGAGTCTGGAGACTCTGAGCAGAGCTCTGACTAAACTGCAGGACACTCTACATGAGAAACTCACACAAACTGGTACAAAGTTTGGAACTGGTACAAAGAGCACGCATGAACAATTGTGTGCAAATCAGTTTAGCAGTTTAAGAGAAGATTTTTAAATATTTTACCAAAGACACAAAAAAACAAAATCAAATTGATTGACATCATGGGTTTAGGAGAAAAGTTTGTTCTTCATGAGAAGAGGGAAAATGTTGTCTTCTGTACATTGATCAGAGAAATACATGATGTTGTACACAGTTCTTCAAATATAGCCGTAAAGCTGTAATTCCACATATAAAAACATCTCAATGTTTTATTGTTATAGTGTCTACAGAGCTGAAGAGGATGCAGCAGTATGCAGGTACAGTGTGCTGTCTGTGCTACACTAGATTACATTCATATACTCGCAGCTTCATCACTGCACTACAATCTGATTAAAAACTGAAATAAATATTAAAAACATCGTCACAAAATATCTGTATTGTGAAGTTGTGATTCATATTCTCTGTTTTCTCAGTGGATGTGACTCTGGATCCTGATACAGCTCAACCTCATCCTGTCCGATGATGGAAAACCAGTGAGACATGGAGATATTTGGCAGAAACTCCCAGACATCCCAAAGAGATTTGGTAGATATCTAAATGTCCTGGGAAAGGTGGGATTCTCCTCAGGGAGATTTTATTTTGAGGTGCAGGTGAAGGGAAAGACTAAATGGGATTTAGGAGTGGTCCGAGAATTCATTAACAGGAAAGGAGATATCAAACTGAGTCCCAGTGATGGATACTGGACTGTGGTTCTGAGGAATGGGAATGAATATTGGGCCTATGCTCATACAGACGTCTCTCTGTCTCTGAGAGTGAAGCCGCAGCGGGTCGGTGTGTTTGTGGATTATGAGGAGGGTCTGGTCTCCTTTTATGATGTGGAGTCAGGCTCTTATATGTACTCTTACACTGGTCAGTCTTTCAATGGCAAACTCTATCCATTTTTTAGTTCGTGCTCTAATAATGGAGGTAAGAACTCAGCCCCACTGATCATCACACCTGTCAAGACAAGATGAAAATTCTTATTTGTAAATTGTTTTTTTTTTTCATTTTTAAATTCTATAAACTATAATTACACATTTTAAATGTAAAATGTCATGATTCTTTTTAGAATATTCAATAAATGATTTTTTTCTCCCATCTCCACCCAACAAAGTGAAATCGTTGTGAAATGGATTCATCCAAATATGAAAATTCAGTTATCATTTACTAACCTTCATGTTGTTTCAAACCTGTATGACTTCCTTCCGTGGAACACAAAAGGAAACTTTTTGTGTTCAAGAATGGTAAACAATAGAAGTCTGATTTTTGTCCATACAATAGAAGTCACTGGGAACCAAAATGGACAAATTTGACAGTTGTTTGGGGAATTATATTATGGGGAAAATTTTTGTTTTACTTTACTGTACTGAAAGGCTTAATAGGTAGCCTAATGCGCACTTTATTTACTTTATCAAGTTATAATGGTTAACAAATCAAAAGCAACATATAAATATGTATACTACATGATATCAGTGTTGTGTTATTTGACCCATTTAAAGTTTTTGTTTCTGAAATCCAACCTGAATCCACACTTCTGCTGGAATCCTGCTAAACATTTTGAAGAACAGATACTTGAATGTACTGTAGATCCAGATCAAAACCAAGATTTGGATTGCGTGATCTAATCTGATTTCAGAATAATTTTTTTCTGCTGAGATCTCTTCTTCATTAACTAATAGAAACATCCGTCCCAAATACAAACAAACACACGTGAATCCAACACACCAAATACAGAGACACGTTTAAATGTATAAATACAGGAGGAGCTCTGACATCACTGGAGTTCAGTGAGAGATTCAGAGAAAGTGAAACTAACTTGATCAGCAACAATATAGACGCCTGAAACAATCAACTTCTTTAAACATCAGAATATTTCAACGACTCTTGTGGATTTGATACTCACAGGTAAGTGATAGAAATATCAGAAAGATTTTCCAGAACAAGTTTCTAATGGAAGTGATCGAGATTATTCGGGTTTATGGGTCATTTTGTCACACAACATAAAGACTTAAGAAACAGGAAGTAAACCTAGTGTACCTGCAGACAGACTGAACACACACCTGCTACACTGCAGCTGAAAAACACATTTACATTAAACAAGATTAAAATTACACTCGATCATAAAATATATCTGTTTATTTTGTGGAGATATTTATTTTTAGTAGTTTAGTTACCTGGATTTTGTACTTCGTTTCTTATGTCAACAGAAAGTCTAGACTGTACAGTAAGTTCTTGAGTCAGTGTGTTTCAAGCAAACGGGACGTCCGTTTAGGTCCGCAGTACGTTCGCTTTGTAACGTTCGGGGGCGGACGTTCGGAGGACGTCCGGATTTGGTCCGCTGTGTAACGTTTGCTGGCGGACGTTTTGAGGACGTCCACTTACGTCCGCATTTGGTCCTCTTTTTGACGTTCGCTGGCGGACGTTTTGAGGACGTCCGGTTTTGGTCCGCCGTGTAACGTTCGCTGGCGGACGTTTTGAGGACGTCCACTTACGTCCGGTTTTGGTCCGCTTTGTAACGTT
>NW_015554119.1:1164476-1165279 GCF_001515605.1 Sinocyclocheilus anshuiensis | reverse complement strand
AAACGGTCGACAGTCTTTACAAATCTTTTTTCAATGGATAAACGACAGTCCTAGACATATAAAATCATAACACTACTAAATGTGTTCATTTTGTTGTTTTAGGTTAGAAGACAATGGGAAGAATTGCCATCGGACTAACCACAGCTGACAACCAGAGACGCACACACACACGGAAAGAGCACCGCAACTTTACAATTGTTCAATTAAAATAAACGTATTTTGCTCCATACAACGTGTCTGTTGTCTTTGATTAGCCTAAAAGTAAAATAAAATGACATTCAGAGGACTTAAAGCGAAAGTCCCCTAAACGTCCCGAATGTCCGCTGCACGTCCTGTGAACGTCCCCTTGAACGTCCGGAGGACGTCTTCTCGAACGTCCGCTCGACGTAAAAGGGGACCCTACACGCTGACGTCCGTGGGACGTTCGCAGAGACCATTTAGGGGACGTCCTGGGGACCTTTTTTTGTTAGCTGGGTGTTTCCTCGACTATCAATAAGATTGAAACATTTTAATATAAATATTGATTAAATGGTCATGATCTGATTTGATATTAAGTTTGAAAGAGAAAAAATCTTATTTAGAGAACTCTAACATTACTCTCTGTTAGAGTTAAAGGGGTCATATGACGTTGCTAAAAAGAACGTTATTTGGTGTAATGCAACGTGTTTGCGGTTTAAGGTAAAAAAAAAAAAACACACATTTTCCACATACTGTACATTGTTTCTCCTCTATGCCCCGCCTTTCTGAAATGTGTCGATTTTTACAAAGCTCATCGTTCTGAAAAGTGAGGTGTACGCTGATTG
>NW_015554119.1:1151886-1163658 GCF_001515605.1 Sinocyclocheilus anshuiensis | reverse complement strand
TAAAGTTTTGCAAACAAAAATAAAGAATTGCAAAATATAAATGAAACAGCACAAAAGCAATGATTTTGCAATACATATTTTCCATGGCCATATCTACTAATTTATTTGCAACGCTGCTTTTATTTTGCGTTTCAGTCAAGTTTGAGCTTGCGATACCATTTTCCCTTTGCACTTCACGTTTCTGCACGTCTCGCTTTGTGGCACTGTTTTGACATGGGGGTGGAGTCAAGGGACGGGGGCGTGTACAACAAGCCTGGGCATGCCTCCCTGGAAGTGACTTCATCGGGCCGAGACGCAGCTCACTGATCCAGGCACCATCGCTGATAATTGTGTTAAATACATTCTATTATTAATCCCTCGTGACATTTAAAATTGAAAATATTTTGATTTTTTAAAGCTAATAGCAGTTACCATTGCTGGACCTGTTTTGTCCCACGTCTGAAGAATGACTCTAAGTTTTTTTAAAAATGAAGCTTGAGTCTTTTTGGTTTAGTTTTGTTGTGGCCACGAGATATTAATTCGTGGGAACGTGATAATATGTCGTGGCCATGAGATCCTAATGAGGGAACAACTTCTAGTTGATAGTATATGCTACCATATATTGTGCAAATACTGTAAACGCCTGACAATTATGCCAATAGCCAAACAAAGTAGTTTCGCTTTCACAACGAAACACACAGCGACTCCACAACATGGCAGCGGCGGCAACAGCAATAATTAAAGTTAAGCCTTCTTTCTTTGGTGAACATTTGGGCGGCGTTATGCAAATCTTACCACATAGTGACGTAGACATGTGGGGGCGTGTTAGAACGAGCCGTTTTAGGTAGGTGTGGCTGACTCTTAACTTTTATAAAGAATATCTCTTTGGATTTGAGACTTTAGTCTTTGCAACTTTACAGATCTTCTTTATGCACCAAGAGCTTGTAACACTCCAAAGAGAAAGGAAAACTTGAAATCGCATCATATGACCCCTTTAAATAACAGTGGAGAGTTGCTCACAAGACTGAATGGACTGTGTGCTCTTTGAAGAATAAGTAACTGTAAATCTCACTTTTGAGGTAAGATTGTTTAAACAATCTTCAGTTTCCTCCGGCTCTTTCATCCAGTTTGGATTAACGTCCTGATCCAGGGAGGGTCTGTGTTGTACCAAATACCTACCACTTAGTTGCACTACCAAAGACTGAAATACTCCAGGAAAGCTCTTTTCATGCTGAGCTAATCAAAATGACCACAGCTGATCACAGTTGAAAGTTGAATGGCTTTGTGTGCATTGAGAAGGTGATTAGCTACGCCTGACTGAGTTTACAAGTCATTTTTAGGATGAAGGTGATTCTTTTTCCAACTCAGTGATTCTGTTTTTTTATTTTAATTTTTCTGACATGTTGGTGTTCTATCTTTCACTTGGATGTTATAAGTTGCACTGAGTAAATACATCTGGATAAAACAAAAACTGTGTCCATCTTTATTTCAGGCTGCAAAGCAACAAAATGTGATTATTTTAAAGGGGGGTGATTCTTTTCTATACCCACTGTATCAAGTGTGTCCAAATTTCAGACTAGTAGTGTATGTGATTTATCTTCATCATTTCTCTTTCCAGTAATGTCATCCTTCAGTGGTCCACTGACTGAGGGGCTTCAGTGCTCTATATGTCTGGACGTGTTCACTGATCCAGTCAGCACTCCATGTGGACACAACTTCTGCAAGACCTGTCTGAATAAGTGCTGGGACAACAGCCAGACCTGCAACTGTCCATACTGTAAAGAAACATTCAACCAAAGACCTGATCTCAAGATTAATACCACACTCCGAGAGCTCGCAGATCACTATAAAGTAAAAAGTGCTGTGAAAAATCTGGAGGACTATATATGTAAAAAACATGAGAGGCCTCTAGCTGAAGGATTTCTCCTCTCTACTGCTGTAGAGTTACTCATCCCTGTGCAAGCCTACAAACACCAGGAACTGCTCTGAGATCAGTGTGAAGACTCATGAGAGTCTGGAGACTCTGAGCAGAGCTCTGACTAAACTACAAGACACTCTAAACAGCAAACTCATTCAAACTAGTATGTCAACTCTTACTTTGATCAGATAAAACATAATGTTGTACAATTTTTTAATATAACCTTAAAGCTGGTCTATAATTCCACATATAAAAACATCTCAAAGATCTCATGATGTTTTATTGTCACGTGTCTCTACAGAGCTGAAGTGGATGCAGCAGTATGCAGGTACAGTGTGCTGTCTGTGATACACTAGATTACATGCATATACTCACAGCTTCATTAATGCACTAGTCTGATTAAAAACACCATCATGAAATATCTGTATTGTGAAGTTGTGATTCATATTCTCTATTTCTCAGTGGATGTGACTCTGGATCCTGATACAGCTCACCCAAACCTCACTCTGTCTGCTGATGGAAAACAAGTGAGACATGGAGACACTGAGCAGAAACTACCAGACAAACCAGAGAGATTTGATTTCCTTGTAAGTGTCCTGGGAAAGGTGGGATTCTCCTCAGGGAGATTTTATTTTGAGGTGCAGGTGAAGGGAAAGACTAACTGGAATTTAGGAGTGGCCAGAGAATCTATGAACAGGAAAGGAGATATCAAACTGATTCACAGTAATGGATACTGGACTGTGGTTCTGAGGAATGGGAATGAATATTGGGCCTATGCTCATACTGACGTCTCTCTGTCTCTGAGAGTGAAGCCGCATCAGGTCGGTGTGTTTGTGGATTATGAGGAGGGTCTGGTCTCCTTTTATGATGTGGAGTCCAGCTCTCATATCTACTCTTTCACTGGTCAGTCTTTCAATGGGAAACTCTATCCATATTTTAGCCCATGCCTTAACAATAGAGGTACAAACTCAATCCCACTGATCATCACACCTGTCAGTTATAATAAATGAATGTACACCCCTAATATGTTTTAGAATGTCCCATAAAACTTTTTTTTTTTTTTTTTAAATAACAAATATTCAGGTCATTTTTCTCCTCTCATATATTATAAAAATAAAATAATAATTGCTTGTAAAATGTACTGTAGAAGCTGCTCTGTTTACAGCTGTTTACGTAATTACAGCATTTGAATAAAGACATGAATTCCTATGAATTGTTGTGTTGTGTCATGTCTGTGTTTTAAACCAGCGCAGGGTCAGCTGACTGTCTGGGTCATGTTTAATCAAGATGTTTTTGATTGTGATTCTTACATTTCATGTTTACAGTCACAGGTCAGGGTCATGGGTTTGATTCCAAGCAATGCAAGAATTGATCGAACTTATACTTTAAACGCAATGTAAGTTGTTTTGGATAAAAGCAATTTGCCAAATACGTAAATCCGAAAAACCTAGATTTCACCAACTGTTTTTAGTAAATGATTCTAATTTAATTTCATAATGTTTATTTATACAGGAATACAAAAAAAAAACCTGTTAAAAAAATAAAGACAATGTTCTTGGTACATTCAGACTGATTTTCAATTACTTGTCCTATAGACTAATAAGTAAAGAAAAACAAAGGAAGAAAAAAAACAGAATGGCTTTGTGAAGTGAATTAAGTTTTTTTATTGAATTAATTTCAGTGATTTGGAGCGCACATATGACGTATGGATAAAACTTCAACTCCCAGGAGACCACGCGGCGGAATGGTAGGATTGAGCGCTTCCGGGTCATCCTCCGATTCAGATTCCGTGTGTTGTTGAGGGTCGAGTTTGCGGTTTCTCGCTCTCGTCTTTCCTCTGTAAATGTCGCAGTGATGTAAATAAGGAGAATATTTGAGACTCTCCATGACATGCTCTACCGGCCTCCGTCCCCGCGGGATTCGACGTGAAGACTGAGGCGTGAACGTCTGTGAGTCTGATCATAAACACTCATCTGCGTGACATCTCTCTATGTACAATCACTTCATACTGATATCACACATGCAAAAAAGAGATTTATCATATGATATTATAATACACTTTTCATTATAACTTTTCAGTACCATGGTATATTTGAAAGTACCATTTCCATTTTACCATTTGATGCCATAACTGTACTGCAATACACATGGTATTATCATGGTGGTAGTGTCTAAAACAGTAATACCATGATAATATTATACATTGTAATATGATGTATGATTAACTGATATATGTATAGAAAGATCTATAGATAGATACTGCAGGATGTATATGCAGGATATATATATATATATGTGTGTGTGTGTGTGTGTGTAGTGTAGTGTAATGTTATATCTATTTAATTTTTTTTATTCTATATGATATGTGATATCTTATTTTCCAAATATGTTTGATGTGCAAGGTTATATGTTTATATTTACATGACATTTTTAAGATTTGATTGATATGCATTTTACATGCTCTTTGCAAAAGAGTGATAAGCATTTTTTTTTTTTTTTTATAATTACTACACCAAAAAACTACAACATGGTAATTTATGCCTGTGGATGCATTTCTGTCATTTGAATAATTTATGCATATATTTGTAAATATTTGAGGTAGTACTGAATTTAAAAAAAGCAATAATATTTATAAGCCCATTCTTCTTCTTTTTCTTTTTTTACTTTTATATTTACATTTACATTTAGTCATTTAGCAGACGCTTTTATCCAAAGCGACTTACAAATGAGGACAATGGAAGCAATCAAAATCAACAAAAGAGCAATGATATGCAAGTGCTATAACAAGTCTCAGTTAGCATTTAAAAAAAAAATGATATAATAAATAAAAAGAAAACCGATAGAATAGAAAAAGAATAGAGCAAGCTAGTGCTAGAGGCCTTTTTTGCTTTTGTTAATTGTGTAATAAATAAAAAGAAAACATGGATAGAATACAAAAAGATTAGAGAAGCTAGTTTTTTTTTTTAAACAAAACAAGCAATTAGTAAATAAATAGAGTACAAGTCTAAAAGGGGCAAGTTTTTTTTTTTTTTTTTTAAGAATAAAATTGGAATAGAGAGTGCTAGAGTTAGAGGGTCAAATAAAGATGGAAGAGATGTGTTTTTAGCCGATTCTTGAAGATGGCACTGAGTTGGGCAGGTCATTCCACCAGGAGGGAACAGTTCATTTAAAAGTCCGTGAAAGTGATTTTGTGCCTCTTTGAGATGGCACAATAAAGCGACGTTCACTTGCAGAACGCAAGCTTCTAGAGGGCACATAACTCTGAAGTAATGAATTTAGGTAAAGGGGTGCAGAGACAGTGGTGGTTTTGTAGGCAAACATTAATGCCTTGAATTTTATGGTCAATAGTACACAACTTGCTGATTCTGAAAAGGCATATAATCAAAGGTGTGTTTTCTTAGTTTACTAGAAAGAAGAGGAGAATGTGGCAGAGTGTTGGTTTGACCGTGTTGGTGATCGTGGCCACGCTGATATGTGTCCTCCTCTTCATGCTCTTCGGTAAGTAGCTGCCGAACACCCTGAGAAAAGATCCTGCAATCCTTCATCTAATGCAGTGACATTTTTAAGTGTGACTTGAGTGTCTGAATACTTTTGGGGTCACTGTAGCTTATCTTAAACTAGAAATTCAAGGACTTGCATGATTCTGTGAAGTCTACCGCAGTGGTTGCTTTCTCCGTGATCTGATGGTCATGAACCTTGTCACATTTCTGAGGAAAAAGTCACACCTTCAGTTACAGGATTCTCTCTCTAGCCTTGAATTCTGGGCTCATGTGTGAGAATGTGGTCGGTTCAGTCATGCACTGCAAAAATAGAGCAGGTTTGCTGACTGTCAGCAACACAGACGTCTCATTTCCAGAGTTCACTGTTAGTTGAGTGTTGACTTTAGTCAAGGTCTCTCTGACTGACCCACATCTGTTAAGGGCACAGGAGCAGTAAAATGGTTTTCTGTACTGTAGAAACCTGTCAGCTGTTACATAAGTGTGCAATGTCCAGCATGTCATTTGAGAAGTTGTGTCCTCATGTCAGACGCAGGCCTGGTTCAGATTTATGTAGGTCACTGCACTAAACATGCCAACACTTATGTGTTACAATATGAGGAAGAAGCTTTTTCTGTATTAACTAAAATGTCAGGATATGTTGAAATTAAAATGAAAATTCTACCAAGAATGAGCCTAGGTCATATTTTACCATCAACATTAATGCATTAGGTAACATGAAAGAACAATGAGCAATTTTCCCGCTGCATTTGTTAATCTTTCTTAATGTTAGTTTATAAAAATACAATTATTGATTGCTTTTTCATGTTAGTTCATAGCGCATAACTAATGGTAAAAAATACAACTTTCAGTTTTTTAAAAATGCATTCGTAAATGTTTAAATTAACATTAACCAATACTAATAAATGCTGTAGAAGTATTGTTCCTTGTTAGTTCATGTTAACTAATGTTTACAAATGGAATCTTTTTTGTAAAGTATCCAGCTGTTTTACATATGACTCTTATTATGATTCTTATTAGATTTGTGTTTTATCCCGAAATAAAGATAAAAATAATTGCATAAATTAAGGTCATAAGATTTTTAGGATATTTTTATTATTTATTTATTTTTATTATTTTTCCTATTATGTTTTACATTCAATTCGTATTATGGCTCTCATTAAATTCTTGTTTTAATTATTTCATATTGTATCCCAAAATCAAAAGACAATTTGATCATTTTCTTTTGCATAAAGAAAATTACGATTTTAATCATTAAAATTTCATGACATTTTCTCACTAAATTCTCATTACCATAATGCATCCAGATATTTACCAGTAATTTTTTTAATATTTTCCCATAATTTTTTTTTTTTTTTTTTTTTTTTTTTGTGATTTAACTTTTTTTTTTTGGATATTTTGCATTGGCTTTATTATTGTTATTATTTACATTTTCCGAGTAAAGTCTTATTACCATAATGTTCCATATGTTTTATATTTGATTCTATTTTTATTCTCATTTGAATTATTACTTTACTTTTCATATTTTACCCAATAATGAAAGTGAAAAAAATAATAAATTGTATTTTGCATAAATACAATTAATGTTGAGAAAATTCTGACATTTTCCCACCAAATTCTCATTACCATAATGCATTCAGATGATTTACATTTGTTTCTTATTATGATTACCATTAGATTTATGTTACAAAGTTCACATTTTACTTCAATATCAATCAAATTATTTTATATTATTTTGTATGAGAAATGTTGACATTACATAATATAACAATTGGGTCACAAAGCAAAATCGTAATGTTTGTAACATTAAGCTTGGTTTCATTAACACAAGTGGCCGAACATTTCTCAGCAAAATGAAATGTAAATCAAGTTTGTCAGGCATCTGAAGTGCATTAGTTCACAGATCATTTTGCAAATACCAGCTCAATCCATGCCTTATCATAAAGTTAATGCAAGTGAACCAGAGTCAAATTTAAGATGCAAATGCAAAGCCATATCATCTCACTCCTAGTTCCAGTGCAATCCTGACAGCCAGACATGGTGTATTCCACTGAAAGTGTCTGTGTGTCCTGTTTGTAGGGTGGTATGTGGTGTGGCAGCTCTTCCTGTCTAAGTTTAAGTTCCTGCGGGAGTTGGTGGGAGACACCGGTTCTCCACAGGCTGAAACCGAGCCCTCCGAGTCCGAGGGTGAACGCAGCTCGCCCCCGACACCCCACCACCGACACAAAACCGCTCGCCAAAGGATCGTCCCTCCTGACAGCACTACATAGAGCCCTGAACCAGATCTCCTCCAGCTCAGTGTCATAACCGTTATGCTATTTTAGGTTATTTCATCAGTCACTGTGCTCTCCTTCACATCTGCTCAGTCATCATGGCTACACTTGTTCACGGTTTTTTTGTATGAACCAGCTCAGCCACACGTTCATGTCCCGACTAACACTCTGCTACCCTCGGCTCCGGCTGCGTGGATGTGTCATATATTTACGCGAGAGCATATCGATGTGTATTTGTTATTGTTTAACCAATCTATTAATGACTCAAACTCACAAAAAACAGGCTGACGACCAAACTTCCAGTGTTTCTGTGAGCTAACAGCACTACTATTCACACTGACAGCACACTGGCTCTGACATTTATGGAAGCCTGTTTCTGCCACGGAATAAAAAAAAAAAGGTAATTATGACTTTTTATCTCACAATTCTGATGGGAAAAACAGAGTTGAGTTTACATCTCACAATTCTGACTTTTTTTCTCTGATTTCTGAGTTTACATCTTGCAATTCTTTTTTTCCCATCAGAATTGTGAGATAAAAAGTCATAATTAACTTTTTTATTTTGTTTGCATGGTGGAAACACAAAAATAATACAAAATAAAAAAAAGGTATGTCTTTATAACCCTTTGTCTCATGATTCTGAGTTTTTTTCCTGAGTTGAAAAAGGTCATTTTTAAAGGTTTTCTCACAATTATGACTTCTTTCCTTGTAATTCTGAGTTTATATCTCACAATTCTATTTTTTTTCCTCACAATTCTGACAATTTTCTTCTTACAATTTTGAGTTTATCTCGCAATTCTGAGTTTATATCTCACAATTTAGACTTTTTTCTCATAATTCTTTATATCTCAAAATTCTACAGTTGTATCTCAAAATTGCAATGACCTTTTTTATTCTGTGGCGGAAACAAAAAACAATTGTAAATTCACAATTTTGAGAAAAAAAACTCGGTTCTGTTATTTTTTTCTCTCAGAATTTTGAGTTTATATTTTGCAATTCTAACTTTTCTTTTTTCAGAATTGTTAATTTTTTAACAATAGTTTTAGTTTATTTTCTGATAAAAAATAATTGTGAGATAAAAAAATCACAATTACCTTTTCATTTAATTTTCCTATTTTTTTTTTTTCTTTCTGTGACTGAAATATGCTTCCATACACATGTGTCCAACAAGTGCAATGAAAGCTTCTTTATTAAACAAACATTTGACAGGACTGCACACCCTAACAATGTCAAGAATCTGCACATCAAGATGATCCTTCGCTACCAACACAGCACAGTGCTTTATGATGGTCGCCTCCGCTCTGCATCCTTGTGCCTCTGGCTTGGGTTGAAGTCGTCCTGTTTGAGCGGATGGATCTCGGATACGCCTGCTGTTTCCATTAGAGCTAGAAATGCTGCACTGACCTCAGGTCAGCCCGGCCCTGCCTGTGTGTGTGAAACTGTGTCCACAGGTCAACTTCTGAAGAAACGCCGTTATCACCAATGTAGACGGTCACATGTTTTGTTACATGTTCTTTTTTGTGGTCCCTTTTATGACAGTAGATGTTTTCCCTTCAATAAATATATTTCATAAAACAGTTAAGTTGTTTGTGAACTCTTACTTTAATGCAAGTTTTAATTATACTTTTAAAACAAATAATTCTGAGAGTCTCGAGTGGCTTACTACTGTAATTTAAATGACGGTTCTTTTCTAAGGTTTTGTTTTGTACTTCAGTAATAAGTACTTACTCATAAAACACCTGGTTTAGTATTTTATAATCAGTTTGGTGGCCATATGAATTTTAACAGGTACGGCAGTAGTGATTTTGCAGCACTACTAAAAATATCCACAAGATGGCAGTACAAATTATGAAATAGAATGACTATATATTGACTAGTGCATATATTAACATATAAGTAAGTTTGCTGTATTTAAACCCTATTAGTATTAATGCGGCCTACTTCTTAATAATTGTAATAATTTTACGTCACGCGTATTATTAGTATTATTATTAAACTGAAAAGCACTCTGTTCACTTTTTCTGTGTCTGCAAATTTTGCTGCACTTCTAATAATGTCCACAAGGTGGAAGAAAAAAATGCGAATAAAGAAATACAGCAGGGCGCGAAGGTGTGAACTTTTTCAAACGCTCCTAAATTAAATACAAAATAAATAAATATGCTTCTAAATTAGAACTTTAAATTGATTGAGAATTGAGACAAATAAATAAATGACCATATATTAAGTACTGCATATATGTTATTTCAAAATAAGTTTGCAGAATTAAACTTTATTAATTATAATTGCTTCAGTAAATATAAACACGAAAAGTTTAGCTGAGTTTGCTGCACTACTAAAAATGTCCACCAAGTGGCAGTAAATGCGAATATAAACAAATAAATAAATAAGCTTCTACATTAAAACTTTGAATTGATTGGCTATATATTATATGTATTAACATGTTGACATAAAATGTACGTTTGCAGTATTAAATCCCTATTAATTACAATAGTAATATTACCTACTTCTGAATGTCATTTAATAACGGTAATAAAATAAATTAATTTAGTTAATAACAACATTTTGTCTCATTAACCAGTGTTAAGAAATGCAAAAGCACCTTTTGTGCACTTGCATCTGCTTTCGCTCAGAGGACCGGGAGCTGCCCCTGATTGGTCAAGTACGTTGAGACTAAATAATAATTTTTGTCAGTTTTAACCTTATTTTAAAGTTAACATTATGCATTGTTATTAACTTTTATTACTGTCATTACTCGAGTATAAATTATCCACAAAGTTACTGACGATCCAGATTTTTCTCAGAGCTGATATAATGGTCCGATCAGTAGTTTGTGATTACTGTAGGCCCCTACTGGTTATTTTATTTAGGCCTAAACATTTATAGAGATTGCTGGACGGTTAATATTTTTAATGCCAGTTACCAATTATTTTAATTAATAATTAATGTGTTTAAATAATTACACTTTTGGTGCCCAAATACCTTAAAGGGGTCATATGATGCGATTTCAAGTTTTCCTTTACGAGTGCTTGCGGTGTTTGGCCAATCACAATGCACTGGGTCAGCTGGCCAATCAGAGCAGACTGCGCTTGTCGGAAGGAGGGACTTTGTAGAAAACGAAGCGTTTGACAGAGGCAGGGCATAGAGGACCTACAATAATGTACAGTATTTGAAAAATAATGTGTTTTTGAACAATAAAGCATGTCAACATATTCTGTTACACCAAATACACAAAATAATGATCTTTAAAAAAGCATCATATGACCCCTTTAAGACAAAAAAATATATAAAAAAGTTCTCCCGAGCGCCACCTGGTGGAGATGCATGTAGTGGACATGTAAGTGCCTGCAGCTGCTTTAAACAGCAAAAGACCGTTCTATAATTTTAAAAAGAGTTCATGGCCCTCTCTCTATCCATATTATTTTAAAACATAGTAAAATATACGCTGGTTAAATTAAATGAAAGAGCTCAGAAAAACCTGGCCATCAGTGTTTGACCAGAAACGCAAGATTTCAAGCACTTATGCATAAACTGTCAGTAGCTTATATAATTTTTAAGAGAGGTGCCTACCCTTCTCTTTGTCCACAACATTTTAAAACCTATTGAAATATATGCAGCATTTACAAAATGAAAGAGGTAAGAGAGGCTTTGCCATGCACAGAAGCTGTAATTTTGAGGCCTTCGAATACTTCACAGGAAATGGTTGTGGTAAGCCACGGAAATGACATCGCCAGAGCTGCTCTGGTCGCCACTGTATTCACAGGTCAGACCTTCCAGTTCTCTTTTCCCCCCTCCACCTTACTCTTGCTTTTCTGCATCAGGGTTGCAAACATCAGGGCTGCAAACCTGTGGTGTCATTGTTTGTGATGCAGCAAACATGCTCACAACATGCTCCGCAATGTTTCCGCTGTTGCTTGTCAACATCAGGGGTCATTAAAGGGGTCATATGATGGGATTTCAAATTTTCCTTTCTCTTTGGAGTGTTACAAGCTCTTGGTGCATAAAGAAGATCTGTAAAGTTGCAAAGACTAAAGTCTCAAATCCAAAGAGATATTCTTTATAAAAGTTAAGAGTCAGCCATGCCTACCTAAAACGGCTCGTTCTAACAC
>NW_015554119.1:1137849-1151868 GCF_001515605.1 Sinocyclocheilus anshuiensis | reverse complement strand
GAACGATGAGCTTTGTAAAAATCGACGCGTTTCAGAAAGGCGGGGCATAGAGGAGAAACAATAATGGACATTATATGGAAAATAATGTGTTTTTTTAACATTAAACCGCATAAACACATTGCATTACACCAAATACACAACATAATGTTCTTTTTAGCAACATCATATGACCCCTTTAAAGGTTTTTGGAAGCATTTGGAAAAGGTTTAATGCTGAACAGAGCACATTTTCATCTACTTCTATTACACACTAAAATGATGCACATACTGGTCATGGTAAAGTACGCATACTTGCATGTTTGCATCTTGATACTGCAGACCCCTATTTGTGTACGTTTTGTATTAACATATTAAATCTATTATTACCTCCTGTTGCGTTCAAAAACTAGGTACAACTTTTGTGTTGGGCATTAATTGTCCCACGTTGGTTTCCATTTTTTTGTCAAATAAATAAATAAATACACTTTGAAAAATAACCCCTAAAGATTCATTTTTTTATAAACAGAAAACCTCTATTGCAGCTTGTCTACTGTATTAGGGGTTCATTTGACACAGATTTCTACGTTCAAAATTAGCTGTACAGGCAAAAAAAATAAATAAAAATTACACACTGAGGTGCAAATAATTATAAGTATCTTACATTATTTGTACTTAAAGTCCTCATGAAATCAAAATTAAAGTTTTTTGGGTGTTAGTATCAATATGTTAGTCTTAAGGTTATCTATAAGGCAGTGTGCTCCAAAACAGTGACAAAATTCGCATTTAGAAGATATAAGCATTCAAAGCTTGCAGTTCGTCACTTCCGCCAAAACGGCTCAACGATTTTTTTGACGTCACATCGTACTTCATCTTCTCATCAAACTTTCTGTCCAATCAAATGCTCTCTAGAATCTGAAGCGCCTGCCCCCTACACTATAAAATAGACGCTGAAGCCGCGGCTGAAATCGGTCACTTGTCCACAGAATTAGTATTTTCTGTACAGTGAATGGCACGTAGTGCACTATATAGGGGACAGGGAACGATTCAAACAGTGTAAATATGCTTTCCATTGAGGAAAAAAAGACTCTCTGGTCCAGAGACACGATAGCACGGAACGGATCACATGCGCGAGTCGGCGCAGACCACAAAATGTATCGGAGCTATTTAAATTCTACACAATAGCAATATGGATGAGATTGTGGCTGGCATAACCTGTCAAATGCGGCTTTACGGAGCTCAACGGCTCTGAACGGCTCTAGCCCAAGCTGTGATATAAACGAACGCTATTAGCTATTTTAAAAAGGGGCGGGGCTGCTTGATATGTCCCGCCCTGTCTTCCTGTTTCAGTTAAAATGACGTCAACACATAGAGTAACGCTGCGTGTTTCTAAGCATTTCAGGGGACCTTTAATATAAGTAGCATTTATTGCTGTTTGTACTTCCTTTGCCTTTTTATTATGTCTGGTTCTTCAACCCTTGTGAGAGTAAAATGGGTTTCTCACAATTATTTTTCTATTCAGTACTGCAGCAGTCTAGTAATTGAAGTATAAAACACAACCATAAACAACTGATTTTGTGACTGAAACTCAATTAGAAAAAGAAAAAGTGATTATTTTCACCTGAGTGATTCAGATGACAAGTCTCAATGTTGGGAAAACGTTTTGAGTATTAAATTTCTCATGTATTTCATATTTTAGTGTTTGACAAGCAACAAGAATTTTTTTTTTTGTTTTTTTTTTGACACCTTAGTTTTTCAAAGTGTTGACTTTTGGCAAATTGAATGATGAAAACCAATGGGGGACAATTTGACCCCAACACAAAAGTTGTAACAAAGTTTGTACAGCTTTTAAAAAACACATCTGTGTGTCAACTTTGCATGCACATTCATGACACTAAATGAGAAATATTCAAGAAGAAATTGATTAAAATTGACCCACAACACAGCAGGAGGCTTTTAAAGTCAATATGAATTAAAAATGTACTATTTTGTTTTACACATTTTGGATTATGCAAGTTACAAACGATTATCGTACTTTAATTGTGCATTTTTGCGCTTTTTGGGCTTCCTGAATACTAAAATGAAATGTGTTTTTTTCCATTTAGTTCACATGAAGAAGTGAATCTGGTTGGTTGACTTAATTAGTGTGAGTTGTGAGGCAGTGATTGGCTAACTCAACCCTCCCTCCTCAGGCTCTTCAATTCAGTGCAGATCCAACTTGAGACACATCCAAGACCGCAGAACTCCCCCCGATGCCATTATTAGAGTGAAATAAATCACTAGGAAAGGGTCTGGAGAGAGCGATGGTAAGAATTTACCGCTCTCTCACCATGTTTAATGAAAGTTTCTTTCTAAAGGCTTTCTCTTTGTCTCCCCGAGGAGAACTTAGTCCTGAATGCGGAAAATGTTTAAATCGTTAATTACGTGTAAGTGCCAGTCAGTGGATGCTGATGCTTTTATGGAGATTTGCAAGTTGGCATTGCTTCGTTCCCAGCAATATTGTTAGCATTCATTAAAAGAGGGAGAATGTTGTAGAAACACAAATGAATGAGCAGTGGCATGTGAAATTTAGTTTCAAGATGATTTACGTGCTGTTTGAAGCTTTTTTGAAAAATTGCCATTCATCTCAGTGTCTTTTAGTTCTGAATGCAGATTAAATGATGTTTCTAAGGGATTAAATAGAAAAATATGGAGCTTTAACCCGTGTCTATTCCCTTGAACATGAATTGTACGATACAAATATGTGTTGTTAAATCTGTAAAGCTGTATGAAATGTCTTTTGGTACTGAAACTAGTTTTTTGGGCAGATGAACCGTTTATGTGTAATTCCTTTGAGTGGATATTGTGTTGCATCGCTTCAATCCCTCTTCAAGGTGTACCATGTAAAAGTAATCGGTTTTGCATTTGTAGCTGGTCATGAATTTATCAACTGAATGTGAATTTGCGCAGACATTTACTTTAATTTGTATGCATTTGGCAGACGCTTTTTTCAAAACACGTTTGTTTACGTGTTAGGATTATATTTTCAAAACAACAATACAGTTGTAAAAAATAGGATCATTTAAGGCAGCAATGGAACTTAAAGAAATGCTTCATCCAAAAAATGAAAATTTGCTGAAAATGTACCCACTCTTAGGCCCTCCAAGATGTAGATGGATTTAAAGAAATAGACATTTGGAGAAATTTAGCATTACTTTACTTGCTCACCAATGGATCCTCTGCAGTGAATGGGTGCCGGCAGAATGAGAGTCCAAACAGCTGATAAAAACATCACAATAATCCACAAGTAATCCACATGACTCCAGTCCAGTTAATGTCTTGTGAAGTGAAAAGATGCATGTTTGTAAGAAACAAATGAAGGTGTAATAACTTTAAACCGTTGCTTCGGGTCAATCTATAATAATTATTCATCTAGTAAAATCTGCTTTTTGTGGATTATGTGAAATGTGGGTTATTGTGATGTTTGTATCAGCTGTTTGGACTCTCATTCTGACGGCACCCATTCACTGCAGAGGATCCATTGGTGAGCAAGTGATGTAATGCTAAATTTCTCCAAATCTGTTCCGATGAAGAAAAAAAATCATCAAAATTGACCTGAAGGTGACTAAATTTTAAGCAATTTTTCATGTTTGAAATCAGGAGTTTTTTTTAAACGTTTATTCGTGGTGCTGCGCATTAGAATACTAGGCTTCCATTGAAAGTATATTATTGTAAATCAGTTTCCCATTTGTTTTCATATCCAAACAATTAGAGCAGTTTGTTTAATGGTAAAAGCATTTCTTAAAATTTACAAACAAGTCATTTGTTCATTTGTAAAATCATTTAATTTAATAGAAACCTACAGTTGAATTAATTATGGGACAAATTGAGATTGTTGTTGGTGGTTATCAACAACATGCAGCAGATGCAAACCATAGTCTGTTGTACACAATGCACACATGTAAAAAATACAATATAACGCTGCAATATGTAACCGCAGTGTGCAGGGAATGATCCATAAAACAAATTGCCCATTAGCCACTGGTAATGGTTGCTGAAACTGGTGCACAGCTGCACAGAACCGCAGAGCACCTGCTGCATGAGCTAATGTCCTCCATCTAACCGCAGGCCACACGCTAAATCATCATGTGTATCTGTTAAAAACAGTTAGATGAAAAAAGCAACAAATTATCCTTATTTTTAAGGCCTTTTAGATGAGATGGCATAATAAAAATCCTACCAAATTAGATTGGGCAGACATGTGGTGTTCCGAATGCACATCTCAGAATGTTCCAGCAGGTTAATGTTAATGATAATATGGTGTGGCACTCAGTGTTCAGACTGTGCTCGACTTACTGTTCAATCCCCTTAGCATGGCTTCTCATCCTCGCCGCTAACCCACATGAGCCATGATACATGCTCTTTTCATTACAGCCTGGAATGGAAAGTATTAGTCATCAAGGTCCAAAGAGATGGGTTGGGAAGCTCACATCCATCTAAGGTCTATTTTTTATCAGATTATATCTGTCCAATTGGATCATCTGATAATACTTTTGGAATTATGGATCGGTGGGACATTGAGTTATGTTAATGGAGGGGGGAAAGCTCTTGGGAAAACATCTTCCTCGCTTCTGCCAGATTTCATGTTTGTTTAATATGGTTTACTTTGTTAGCTATGCTGCCATAGCAGAATGAATCTCACGAAAACATGTTTGGGTCACATTTCACCACAAAAGCAGAAGGAAAAAAGAAATTGATATATATTTTTGCATGAAGAAACTGATTTTTAGCTGCATTTAGATTTTTTTTTGCATTGTGACATTTTAATATAAAACACAAATATTTATTTTTTTTTTTTACTTTAATTAAATAATTTATATATTTTTTAAATAAGCATAAAAGTAATAAAACAAATACTGCCATGATGTAAACATATTTTATATATTGTTTATTTTTGTATATATTGTACTTTAGTTTTTTTACAATATAGTAATGACATTTTTTTTTCTGCATTATAGTAATAATAACGGGAGGGAACATTTTTAATTGTCATAAAAAATTTCCACAATGCAGAAAATATGAATGATTCTAAAGCAGGCATCAACAAAATATAATTTCCTTTTGATTTTGGGGTAAAATATGACTAGGAGCACAGTTCTTGTGAGATTCACCAAAATGTTCAAACAAAAACAAGTGAAACACAATTTCTATAGCAAAGACAGAAAAATCTTTGACTTTGTTCATACCGTTTTCTCTCGGCAGAGTGTGTGTCACACAATACAGCACATGAACAAAACAAACTATTTCCATTTTGTAGGTTCTGCTGTTCAGCAATACACAATAATTAGCAGTTAAGGACAACTTGTAAGGTGCCTAATACACAAAACAATCAACAATGTTTACAGTCACTCTACAAATGCAAGTCTCAATCATTTCTATTCATACAGTTAATATTATTATTATCATTATTATATAAAACAAATCTACACAAAATATAGAGCCAAATATTTACAGAGAGGAAGAAAGCATGTCTATTTACAAAAGACAACTTTCAGTGATGCATCTATACGAGTATAAATATATATGTTAAAATGACAGTCTTTGTTCAGAAGTTAGTGACATCATGCTGATGACATCACAATTCCGCCATCTGTGAGAGCTGCACTTTAAATTGTTGCGCCAAGTGCGAGAGGTCCGTCACGCGATCTACCATTTCCTGCACAGCGGCCGTGTTGGGATAGTGAAGGGCTGCTATTTTGGTGGCACCCACGACTGTCTTTAGCATCTCGCACAGCATGTTGCTTAAGTTCATGACGTGATTCGCCACTTCAGCTGCCGAGGCTTGTCTCGACAGCGTGTCCCCGATAAACACAAGCTTGTGGGCGCTGAGAATGACGAACTTGCCATGCGCAACGAAGATTCGTGGAGGTTGCCCAGCCTTTACACAGCCGAAAAAAGCATCTACCGCATTCAGCAGAGTCACAAAGTGCTGTTCACATTGGTCTGCATAGAAGGTCAACAGTTGGCGATCGCGCAAACACAATGGAGCTCCGCCTCCCATGGAGAAATTAGAGGAGGAGTCTGAGGAGGAGCCTGTTGAATGTTGGTGGGAGATCCATTTGGTGATGTCGTTCTCTACCGGTTTGATCACTTCCTGTTCGAGCTGTTTGAACTGGTTCAGCTGTTTAAGTGAGAGAAAGCAATTCTGAGTTAGAACTATTTAAAATGATTATTATTATGAAAAAAAAAAACACGTCTTTACTGGTGCACCTTTTTAAACAGTTAAATTAAAAATTAAAAAATGAACAATATAATATATATGTATATATATATATATATATATATATATATATATACATACACCACACAAAAATGAAAGATAAAAAAGGTAAAGGTAAAAATTAATTATATTACAATAATAAAATGAACTATATATATCATGTAGTTTGTGTCCATCTCAGAACTAATCTTTGGGAAAAAAAATGTAATATTTAAAATAATTTCTTTGCCTGTGATCTTATAGTTCATATGGGCAGCTCTCTAGGCTTAAGTTTACATGCAACAGGAACCATCTGCTATGCTGGTTGTGCTAGGAGAGAGTTGAGATCTGCACCTGTGAAGCTCTTATAGTGAAACTCTGATATATGGTGAACATATGGACACCCTAAGATCTCACATGATGCAGCTGTTAGATGACTTGGTCAACAAAAACCTTTCACTTGTGATGAGCCATTTACACCTGATGTGTGAAGAAAACAAATGGTTTCGCCACCCTGTTCTTTCACCTAATGTGTTCACAACTTAAGTCATATTCTTCTGGCATTTCTATTCTTATTAATTCTGAGGTTGATAAAGCATCTGCCACGCTGCATTTCCGCATGAATCATAAGCTACTTCCCTGCTGATTGATGACTTACACACAAGCGGATGACGTTTATGTGAACGTGTCATTTACCTGTTCTTGTCCGAGTTGGACTTTGCTTTGTTTGGTGATGTTCTCTTTCTCTAAAAGTTCCTTCTGTTGTCGTTCGAATTCATCTTTTCCCTGCAAAAATAACAAAAGGTCAGTCAGCAAGTTGAAACAATTTGTTTCAAAGCAGAACTAGTGTCTCAATGCCCCAATGAACAGCCAAAGGCCACTGTGGTACTAAACTAATCCCTTTTTAATTCAAATTAGGAAGTCTGTCTTTATTTGTCTTGTGAACTGAATTTGAATAAGCAATCGGCTCTTTATTTTCTTCAAAACCCTGTTCTGGCAGCATCTAAACTATCCTCTTTTAGCCTTTTGCTTGAGATTGAAGTACATGCTCAGATTTTAATCCCAACAGCATGTCGCTTTTGACATGCTCAAATGTAAGGGATCTCATTCCTAATCTCTGCGTCCAGGATTAACAGATGATAGACTGAAGCGGATGGGCTGTTTTTTGACAGTTTTGTGCTGTAGGCCTTGATTTGTAGCATGCAAGTCTGTAAATGTTTAGTTTTTACATTCACTTTATTTGTAGGTGATTTCCTAAGCGTCTTAAAGGGGTCATATGATGCTGCTAAAAAGAACATTATTTTGTGTATTTGGTGTAATGAAATGTGTTTATGCGGTTTAAAGTAAAAAAAACACATTATTTTCCACATACTGTACATTATTGTTTCTCCTCTATGCCCCGCCTTTTTGAAACGCATCGATTTTTACAAAGCTCATCGGTCTGAAAAAGCGAGGTGTGCTGTGATTGGCCAGCTATCCAGTGCGTTGTGATTGGCCGAATACCTCAAGTGTGAGACGGAAATGTTATAATTAATTAATTATTTTAGTCTAAGGTTACTCTCCCAGGATCAGTAAACAGTCATCCATAAAATGCGCTGCACACATCTGGATATTTGGGTTAAACTGTTCTGGAACAGTGTTGTAAATACAATTACGCCTTCTTTCTTTGCGTGAACATTTGGGCGGCGTTATGCAAATCTTCCCACATAGTGAGGTAGATATGTGGGGGCGTGTTAGAACGAGCCGTTTTAGGTAGGTGTGGCTGACTCTGAACTTTTATAAAGAATATCTCTTTGGATTTGAGACTTTAATCTTTGCAACTTTACAGATCTTCTTTATGCACCAAGAGCTTGTAACACTCCAAAGAGAAAGGAAAAATTGAAATCGCATCATATGACCCCTTTAAAGCATATGTTTGCAGTGATTCCTTCACTGGCTTTTAGTTTTAAATTAGTTTTAAGTATAATACTATGATAGTTTCGTTTGTTGTGTCGTGTGCTATGCAAACATCGTAAAAGTCCAGTCACAAATAGAAAAACATGGACAATAGCAAAACTGATTACTGACTTGGCAAATGTCACTAATACAACATCAAATAGTTGTGCAATGCAATAGTTTTGTATGCATTTAAAATAAAAATGTTAATAAAATGTAATTAATGTTATTTAATTAAATTGAGTTAATAAAAAATAAAACAATTTTACTATTCTTTCTAGGGATGCACAGAAAAAAAAAAATCTGGGCCGAAACCAAAAATTCTGGATGCACTTGGCCGATATTGATATTGAATTAAAAAAATACAAGCCAATAAAATAACCACACGTTTATTGAAAGTAAAACAATAAAATTGTACAGAAAATATATTAATATTAAATATCAATATTTTATTTTTATTCAGTTCTATGCAACAGAATCAGATTAAACTTTTTTTTTGTTTGTTTAATTATAAGTTATAGTCCTACAAAGCTATTATCAACAGAGCATAGCGTCACGAGAGGGTAGCGTCATTTTACCAGCATTGCCCACTACAGCTGTACTACACAATGTTCAGCACAGTAGCTCTATTTCAAACTGGAACAAGTATACTACATAGAAATTTCCTGCTAACTCCCAAAAAACAAGCATACATTCCTGTTAAATCCCTGTTAATTTCTTTTCAAAGACAATCTGCATTTTAGGTATGTAGATAGATAGATAGATAGATGTGATTCTCACCTGTAGGTGGACGTAGTCATAATCTTCCATCCAGCTTTTGACGCACTTCTCGCTGTTCATGTTTGCCTTGTCATGTGATACAGGCAAAGGTTTGGTCTGGGCTCCATAACCGTCATCCTCTGTTGGGGTGCAAGTAAAGGGGTGAACAATGCCTTCTATTCGTGCTCTTCGGAAAAGCAGCTCCGCGCTGCCCCCTATTGTTGAAGCCAGCTGCTTGGCATCGTCAGGCACCGTCCGCGACACCATTACAAAACGTTCTAGTTCGTCACTCTTGTTTTGATGCTTGGCGCCCGTTGCCAGGATATTAAGTGCCCAGCTATTGTTTTCTAAAGTTTGATGTGTTCGTTGAAGAATCTGATGGGAATCTTCTAGACGTTGCAACTGGCGTCGCAACTTGGAGTGCATTCCTGGATCGGACACCGTTGTGGCATTCGCAGCCGCTCCACAGCCAAATATGAGAAAATCTGCGAGCGCACACTTGACCCGCTCCAATGAAACGCGGACCTCATTGGCATGACGCTCCATGAAGCTGTACGTTCGCCAATGAGGCGATGCCGCAAGAGTTTGTAGTGTGCAAACCGAAGACTCCAGACCTTGCTGGAGGCGACTCAACCTCTGGACCGCGGAGTCTAGATCCAATGCTAGACGGCACTCGGCGGGCGATCCGGCGGAAGAAGAGGAAGTTGACATACTGCTGCGAGTGCTTCCCGTGCTGGAAAACGACAAGCGGTTGACTCCTTCGGTAACGTCACCGAGCAACCGAGTATCTCCTGGTGGAATATCGTAAACTGACTTTTTTCTATCTCTTTCAGTGGAAGTGTGGCAGTTCTGCGGCATTCCACGTGGAATATCATACAAGTCCTGAGATCCCCCTGTGGCCAGTTGGCTGGCTGGAATGTCGTAGATGCCGGCGCTGCCGTTCATGCCCTTTCGGGACATCGGCTCAGAGCTGGGTGGGAAGTCGTAGTTGGAGCATGGGGAAGCTTTGGAGAGCGATTGTGGTGGAACATCATATATACCTTCTTGCTTGTGCTTCGAAGGCTGCGGAAAGTCGTAATTCCCTTCGTCTTGTGCAATGTTATTCTGACAAGGTGGTGTGGAGTACACCTGGGGGAGCGAGAATTCGGATTAAGTACTCATTTACTGCAGTATTGATACACCAATGCCAGCTGACAACTGCTAAATTTTTGGTTCCTTGCTACTGTTGCCTTTGGCTTGCTCAGTTTGGGTCAGTTTTACTATGCCATTGCTCAGGTTTATTATGCCAAACACATGTTAAAACACAATTAACATTCAGAAAATATTTCGATTTTGACTTCACTAATACTATCGGATGAGAACAAAAGCTCGAACTTAAGTTGCATAATTACACTGTCTTCTGTAGAGCTAACTTTGAAGTCATTTCATAATTGATTAATTTTGCAGCATTGACACTGTTATTGAACTGAATTGAAACAACAGTGACTTGAACTGAACAACACACTTGTCTTCTGTAGAGCTGCTTTACAGCTGAATCGATGAACTTTATAACAACAGTACTGTTGTTAAATTAAATTGAATTAACAGTGAACTAAATTGAGCTGAATAATGACAATATTGCATTTTATGCTGCTTTACAGCAAAAATGGAATCGTTTCACAACTGATGCATTTTGCCACAATTACGTTGCTATTATCATTATTATTTCTATGGTCAGTAGTAAATTAACTTAGATACTGTTTATTTTATGCCCTTAATGTTGTGTAACTTTTCCCTGTGGTATTGAAAATAGTATTGCATATTAATATTTTTCAAGGTATTGTATCAAAATTGGAAATTCAAAAATTGGAAATCTTGACAACACTAATAAGCACCAAGTCGCAAGTCGCTGACATTCTAATAAGTCCAGTTCTGCATTTCATGAAAGTTCTGAATAGGACATGGAAAATCCTGCTATCCAGCCAAAGGATAAAACCTGGCATTGACTTGACAGCGTAATGGGAGTAGATGGGGCATGCCAACAGGACACTGGTCAATAAATAAACACAGCAGCCTGTAAGTGATTTCTGTCAAGCGTATCTTTCAAAGTGAGTCCGGGTTTCTACAAACCCTAATTAAATACGACTCTAATAATAGGCTTCCACATACATCCAGTTTATTTCAAACGAACTCGAGGCACTGCGACACATTTCGCCAGGAGTAGCGGTGAAACTTAAGAGGGGCTTCAGCACAATTATTTCTGTTTTGACCTCCTTGCAGAGTTAAGAGCATTACTCTGAGTTTGACTCCAACATTGCTGGCAAGCTAGGCTTTAATTTGCTAACCAGGGGAAAGTAATAAAAATCAGAGTATTTATTTATTTGTAAAATTTCTGGGAAATAATAACGTTCGGTTACAAGACAAAGAACAAGGGCTGCATCAGGGTTATTATAGTTAACTAAAACGAAAGCAATAAAAAACGTATTACTTGAAATAAAATAAACATTTACCAAAATAAAATATACTTTTTCAGCAAGTTGCAAAGGGAGTATTTTTCATTTTTATTTAGTTTAACTAAATTAGTTTCAATAAAATCAGACTAAACTCTACTAACAGTATCAAAATAATTCAAACTGAACTAATAATTAATAAACTAATAGACATAAATATACAGAAATAGAAATAGAAATACTATATAGAAAATATAAAATTAAAGCTACTAAAATAGCTACTACTAAAATAAATACTGTGCAGCATATAAATATATTTTCATAATTTTTTTTGACACCTTTCGACTTTTTTGAGGCAAACTCGAATTTATCAACCACCAGATTGCGTAGCACTAAAGATGTGGTACAAGTTACATGCTAACATTTTAAACAACTCCTAATTTGCATGTGCTAATTTTCTTGACATCATAATGAATCTTAAGAACTGAAGGATTCTCGTACCCCTTGTGATGCTGGCGGTTTGTCATACAGTCCTTTTGATCGCAGGCCTTGGGAAGGAGGGGTGTCGTAAAGGCCCTGGGCTCTGGGAATGCTGTGCTGTCCAGTTTGTTTGCTCGCCGGAATATCGTACACCTGTGTGGGTGTTTAACACGTAAATACATGTATGCAGACATCTATATGAGTACATGTGTTATTGATAGTGGCACTCACCCCCTGTGGACGAATTGGAGGAACATCGTAGAGGTCACGAGATGAATCTGATGCAGGACTGTAAGCGTATGTTTGCCCTACGCGAATTGGGGTCACCACCTGAAACAAGAATGCATACGTTACAGCTGGAGCCAAAAAATTGTATTCATAGGTGAAACATGTCATAAAAAGTGCCATTAGTTGAGGGTCTCTTGACATGTAGAAAAAAATTGAGCTTGAAAACACTACAAAAAAAAAAAACTTTTAACAACTATAAGAAATTTGTTCAAATTCTTAACTCTATGTATGAACAGTAGTAGTAATAATAAAAAGTAGCTATTATTCAAATATTTACTTAATAAAATATATACTGTTTACATACAATATATATATACATATACACAATTTATGTACATTTGTATTATTTACTTAAAATTATATATGAGATAAATTATATATTTAAATTTGTTTTTTATTTCTCTAATGTTAAATAAATATAAATAATGGAATATATAACAAGTAAGTAAATGTTTAATTATTTTATATATTACTATATTATTATATTAAAATTATATCTGAAAAATATATTTAAATCTGTGTTTTTCATTTTCATAATATATATAAAAAATGTATAGCCTGAATGCACTGTAAGTCGCTTTGGATAAAAGCATCTGCTAAATGCATAAATTTAATTTTTTATTTAATTTTTAATATTTAAAATTACATACATTAAAAACACATATACAACCTATATATTTGATAATTTTTTTACATATAATATATAATTAAATATAATATTTGATTTAAAATCATATAAATGTTCAATAAAAACAGATTAAAATTTTTCATTTATATCATATATATAATTTTGAAAAATAATATAAAACAATAAATATTGTTTAGAATAATAATTATATGTAAATAATGTATGTGTGAACATGACTAAACAAAACACATGTAAGTTTTGGAACAAAGCCTCTTTAAGAGGAAGAATTTTCTCTGTTCTAGTATTCTCTCTCTCTCTATCTCTGATCTCTGCAATAATTGTGGCATGTAGAGGAGGTATGTAGAAAAAAATTGAGCTTGAAAACACTACAAAAAAAAAAAACTTTTAACAACTATAAGAAATTTGTTCAAATTCTTAACTCTATGTATGAACAGTAGTAGTAATAATAAAAAGTAGCTATTATTCAAATATTTACTTAATAAAATATATACTGTTTACATACAATATATATATACATATACACAATTTATGTACATTTGTATTATTTACTTAAAATTATATATGAGATAAATTATATATTTAAATTTGTTTTTTATTTCTCTAATGTTAAATAAATATAAATAATGGAATATATAACAAGTAAGTAAATGTTTAATTATTTTATATATTACTATATTATTATATTAAAATTATATCTGAAAAATATATTTAAATCTGTGTTTTTCATTTTCATAATATATATAAATAAATACAACTTAATAATAATCTTACCTGTAATGCATAATAATAATAAAAATAAATGATTAGTAATGATAAAAATCTATTTATATATTTTTTAGAATTAATATTATATGCTTTTCTATTATAGTGAATAATTATGCCTCATTTAAGCTCACTTTTTTATTCACAAAAAGCTGTTGTTGTTCAGCCACAACATACTGCGGCAACATGCAAAATGGCTACGGTGAAAATATGGTGCATTGTGTACGTGACTAGATTAATGCAACTGCAAACAGAGACTCTAATGGAGTGTGATCTGTCTTACATGCCTCCTCGGTTCCGAACTTTAATATTTGTGTCATCTTGTACATTTTTAATCTATCAGTTCTCTCTATATTCCTCCAGTTTTCTTTCCATCTTTTATGCTCCATATCCATCTTTTGCAGCAGATAAACAGAAGCATCTTTGGAATGTACTTGGTCTCCATTCGTTCTTCTCCAAAATCAGCCGCCCCCTCCCCCCCCTCCCCGTCCCAAATGCTCCGTT
>NW_015554119.1:1119271-1132381 GCF_001515605.1 Sinocyclocheilus anshuiensis | reverse complement strand
TCACAAAAAGCTGTTGTTGTTCAGCCACAACATACTGCGGCAACATGCAAAATGGCTACGGTGAAAATATGGTGCATTGTGTACGTGACTAGATTAATGCAACTGCAAACAGAGACTCTAATGGAGTGTGATCTGTCTTACATGCCTCCTCGGTTCCGAACTTTAATATTTGTGTCATCTTGTACATTTTTAATCTATCAGTTCTCTCTATATTCCTCCAGTTTTCTTTCCATCTTTTATGCTCCACATCCGTCTTCTGCTTCAGACAGACAAAAGCATCATTGGAATGTACTTGGTCTCCATTTGTTCTTCTCCAAAATCCGCCCCCCTCTTCGTCCCAAACGCTCCGCTAATACACCACACACCGCTGTCACCACACGAGAACACTCACGGGTCACTGACAGGTCTCGAAAATGGGAACCATACTGCTTCCTGCCTGAGAGACTCTAGATCTGTTCCAAAACCTAGTGGGTTGCCTTGCTGCTGTCTACCACCTACAAAGACAGCTGCCTTCCAGCTGAACCAAAAAAAAAAAGTAATTGATTCGGAATGCTCTACATAGGCAGCAACTCATAGAAATGGTGATTCTCACGCAAAGTGGACAACTTAAAACTTTAAGCATTAAAAATATATAATATAAAATATATTTTTGGGTTTATTTTACATCATTATTGTGTATTTGATTTTTATATATTACAGTATATATTTCATTACATCATATATTTATTCCTTGAAATTGTAATTGCGATTATTAATTACGATTATCACAATTTACATTGAATGATGTTCATAGCATTGTTTGATGCAACTGCATGCTGTATTTTTAGATGAAAATAAACGAGCTGAAAACACTCTAACTGAAAAACTTTTAGTGCTTTTCTATAGTATTAAGCCTCAAATGTCAAATATACATCGGATTGGTTTCTTCTTTCAATGATAAAAAAAAGTACAAATATGAATGGTATTATAATGTTATACTAAAATTAAAACAATGGAAAAACCCTTAAGATAACATGTAGAAAGAAAAAAACATATCTTAAGCGTGCAGAATAACATAAGTGGACTTTGAACAATTAATTGCCACTTTGAACTATTACGTAATTGTGGCATCCATAATTGTAATCACGATTAGAAATTGGATTAATTGTGCAGCCCTAGTAGGAGGTATGAAACGCAGTATCTTCATAAGTGAGGTTGGGAACTCCTAAACCCACTATCTATTTATCCAAGCTGTCTTAAACTGGAAAAATGTCTTTCTTCGACGACTCGCACTCATATAAAGCGCCCCTCCAGACACACGGACTTCCAGAGATGGGAACGTCCAGATGGTTTTTATAAGCGGGACCGTCACACTCTTATTTTTACTCTGTGAATTTAGGTGCACATCAATGACATTCCTGTTCATAAATCAGCACTATGGAACTCCAGGTTCAGCATAGTTCACCAATTACCCAGATCTCTCGGCTTGTTCCCATCAGTAATAAATCACCTCTGCTTCCCAGAAATCCTGGGAAAATGAAGTGGGAATAAATGGAGAACGGGGCCAGTGGTCTGATCAGTCTCACACTTGCATGAAAAAAAGGATATTCCCCCTTAGCTAATTACAGTATTCAGGGATATAATATATAAATTAGGTTTATTCATTTTATATATATATATATATATATAATACATATTATCATGAGACAAGCAATTAAGGTTCCCCTGATATAAATGTTTGGACCAATACAAAATCATAAATATTTTCATTATTATTCAGATAACTTACAAATAACCAATACTAAAGTCTAAACTAATTTGTCTAAATAAAGTAACAATAATACACTGAGAAAAATTTTAAATGCTACAATTAATTTACTAGTGTTTTCAACGTTACAAGATAGCAGAGGTAATCTAAATACAAAATTTGTAGAAGAAAAACAATGAAATATCTAATACCAAAATATATATATATATATATATATATATATACACACATACACACACATACATACAAACAAACACACACACACACACACACACACACACAATACAATATTTGACAGAATATCTTGATAAATCCTATAGACCTTATTTCATATATATATATATATATATACATACAGTATATAGCCATATACATAGCCATGTACTATATATATAGTAGATTTTATTATTATCTCAAAATTATTTTATAAAATCATATACTATAAAAAAAATATATATACAATATATAGAAATTGTATATATTATAATCTTGATATATCTTTTTGATCTTGTTTCATAAATATCATAGATTATTATAGATTACATTATTCTAATCTCTTTAATGTATTATAATACATTTTAATATCATATGGCTTATTAACTTTATGCAAATATGATAAAATAATATATAAATCCATACAATATTACCCAAATTACACCGCTGCCACCTGGAGGGTCTAATCGGAAATAAGTAAATGTGTGGTTGTGAAAGGTGTGAACCGTGACCTCTAGGCAAACATTCTCTCCCGCTCAGGTGACTCCTTCCCTGGATTCCGTTACACCCTGGCTGGCTGTGCGTGACTAAGACCGGATCACATTTGAACCTGAGACCGACCTAATTGCTGCAGGAGCCTCTTTTTTTGTCCTTGGAGAATAACAGCGCTGAAAACGCAGCATGACATAAGAGTGTTTTCACACCAGCCTCATTTTTCAGTATGCAGCATTTAGGCGAAAGCTGTTTGAGTAAACAATAACTTCACTGAGCACCTCTGAGTCATGTTTGACAAGTAAATAGAGCTGGAAAATCATTTGGTTGATCATTAGGAAGAAAGAATGAAAAACAAATCTCTAGAATCATCCAGAATCATCCATCTTGATCTGCTGTGTCTCTCTCTCTCCAGTCCCTTTACATCTGTTCTGTTCCTGTGACAGAAAAAGCTCAGTCCTATTAATAAGTCGAACTCATCAACGAAGGCAATTAAATGTCAAACCTTCAGGGATGTCCCACATGACGACCATAAAACTGAAAGGCACAAAGACTTCCTGCTAATTTAGGAGTATTAACCTAATGCAAGGAGCCATAATTAATTTTACATCACATGGAAGCATTCAAACACACCCTGTGATTTATAAATGCGCATTGAGACGAGGGGTTGGGGGTGATTATTTAAATGAGATGCATCAATTATGCAGTGACCCTCATTCCAACAGTTTGTCTTTGATTAATAATAAGTAGGCAGCAGCAAAAAAAAAAAAAAATCGCCTTGAAATAAGATAGACGAGGAGGTAGACAGGAATGAATTGTGCTGAGAAAGTCCAGTGGGCATAAGGAAATAAGTTACCTCTCCGCTGAGCATTTCCTGTTATCTCTGCAGGAGGGAAAACACAGCCACGTGTCTCACACTAAAGGGGTCATGACATCTCTTCTGGGTCAGATCACAGGGGCTTGTGACACATCCAAACTAAAAACAGGCTGAACAACTTGCATATATGCATATAACTTAATATATGTTGAATATTCACATTATGTAAATATAAGAAATAATTCAGACTTTTTAATCTATGTATAAAATGATGTAATTTATTTTTTATTTAAAATAAATTTATGTATAAAATAAAATAAAATAAAAAATATAAAACTATTAAATAAAAATGAAATGATTATTTGATTATTTAGATATTATATTTAAATGAATTTAATTAATTTTTAAATAACATTAAATATAAAATATTTTAAATCAATTTACATATGTGTTTATATATGTATAAAATTTAAAATTACATTGTTATTAAATAAAAAAAACATTTACATTACATAATTTATTTTATATAAAATTTTAGTTATTTATTTATATGTGACCCTGGAACATAAAAACAGTCACAAAAAATCTAAATACTGAGAAAAATCAATAATTTTGACCCATACAGTGTGTTTTTGGCTATTGCTACAAATATATCCAAGCGACTTAAGACTGGTTTTGTGGTCCAGGGTCACATATAATATAACAACTATTAAATAAAAAATACAATGCATATTTAAATATTACATTTGTTCATTTTAATTAATTTTTTAAATAAATACAATTTTACTTTTATGTACAAACTTGTAGCCAATCTGCAGTAAGGGGCGTGTCTACTCATGATACTCATGACAGAAAGATAGAGATGGCGGATAAAAAACTAAAGAGGAAAATGTCTGCGGAACAAAAGAAGGCGTCCGGTGTAGACACGGTGTAACATTGGTTTTGCTTTGTTTCACAGAACTAATCGTTGCCTGGGTTGCGTACGTATGTGTGGGGCGGAGCTGTCAAAATAGGGGTGAGACCCTTTTGGGGTAGGGCGTGTTTGTTTTGGTGATTTCAAATGTCCAGAGTTTCAAATCCAGAAATCGCTTACCCCACCTTTAATATGCATTATACAGAGGCAAGATGAAAAGAAAAAAAATACCATCTAAACTTTTCTAAAGACAGTAAGTTCCCCTCAGACATGCATTCATATAAACTCCTACCCCTAAATGAATCGCGATTTGTTTAGCATCTCAACCGATTTGAATCGTCACATATTTGAATCGATTTTCAACCGGCTCGCGGTTAATCGTTACATCCCTAGTTTTAATGTAATACATGTTTTAAATATATATTACATGACATGTATTACAGTCATCTTCTAAATAATTATAAATATTTACAGAAAATAAATGTAGATTTTGTATATTATAAAATTATTAATATATTAACACATTTTTTAAATATATAATGCAAAGTAGAAATGAGGAAGTACCAAATGTGAGTCACACAAATAATGCTCTACTACGTTGCGATCTTGTCCAGGGTGTGGTGGCATGTGATCTGCCTACACTTCCAACAAATCTTTACGATATCTCCTGGAGACTGAGGTATACAAACAAAAACATCTGGACTAGCCGTCTGAGATATAGACGGAAGGAGGAGAACACAACCTGGTTAGCGGAGATAACAGACAGCCTCTGCCCATAGAGTGGTCAGAAAATTATGATTTATGATGTGACTCATAAAGAAACGTTAATCTTAAAAACGCCTAAAAAAATTCCACTTGAGTCTGGAAACGTCGAAGCTTAGAATTTTCACTAATATGGATGTGGAACTGTTTGTATGAAGTCACAAAATATCACAAAAAAAGTCACAAAATATTCTTCACTTCACAAACACCATCGATCTGTAGCAGCAATGGGACGAGAGATCTCATCTCTACTCATAAGGCCCAGCTCTGTGAAGGACATTGTGTGGTTGTGTAAATCTCAGAGACGGCCCTTGCTTGAGCCAGGCTCTGGCTGGCATGAATAGTGCAGCTGTGAGCAGCTTTGGATCACTGTACTCTTCAGGTCAAGCGGGGACAGAGTCGCCCTCCTCGAAAGAGCCAGACTTCAGCAACCAAACCTTACAGTGTGTCATTATTTGCCCAAATCCTGTTCTGTGCCAGCAACAAACACATCAACCACAAGCATAACCGTACTACAGCACAAATAGACACTTTCTGGATTCAAATTAAACATTTGAGAACTTGAAGTTCTAGAATTAGACCTAGTAAGATACACTGTGTTCATGTTGTTTCAGAACCACCATAATTACAAGATGACAACTTAGAGCTGTTCAGGTTCTCAGATATTATTTGTCTGGCAAGTCTAAAAAAGCTAAAATGGATCCATGTGCAACTTTTTGTTGATGACAGAAAAAAAAATACTTTGTAAATTAACCCTCCTCATTTTGACTCGGAAATGACTTGTATTTTTTTCTAAACCTGCTTACACCTAGGGTATAACAACTGCTCAAAAAATGTTGGATAATCTTTGTACTTTTTTGGGATTTTGTTTTCCACCTTGTTACACATGTGTTCCCAGGTCAAATATGACCGGCCTGCAAAAAAATTGCTTATACATTCCTTATGCTATATTATTATCAAATGGATTAGAACAAGATTCCGTCTTGTTTTATTTCAATTAGCACAGGTTTGTATTTCTTTTTGGAATGGATTGATCAGTCTTAAAAAGACTGAATCCAAGACTTTTTAGATTTTTGAAGGCTGGTCATTTTTTATCAGGAACACCAAATTAGGAAAAGGATAACCCAGCACAAGGGCAAGTTTATCTCTACATGTGTTAGCTAAATATTTATTGACATTAAAATGGCAGGAGTTGGCCTAACTAGTGAAACCGCTGCCATTTTTAATATGGTCAATCACAAAAGTAAAGGTAAAAAATTTGGTTTTCAACAAAGATTAAGTGTCAAGTGTACAAGTGAAACTTGTAGACATAATGTGAATTAAACGTAATTCGTCAGTTGTCACATGAATTGCTTTGTTTGTACTTGAACTTCTACTAGATTTTGAACTTATTTGATTTGGCCGAACTGTGAAGGTCAGGATGTTCCTTGCCAGTAAGCATGCACACAGATGCAGCAATGAAGAACAATCAACATGGAAAATCTAAACTGCACCCTAATCTGATCAAAATCACGTCACCATTTACAGCAATAGCTCTAAAAAGGGGATCACTTTTATTTTCAGCACAGGAAGTGAGAGCAGGAAGGAAACGGTTATTTCAGTTGCACTTTCCACTATGCCACACCTTTTTAATGCACTTGATGTCAGAGAAACGTCGACTGAGCATTGCATTTACAGATGTGGGAACACCCTCTTACCTCACTCTTATAAGAGTTGGCCAACTGTTATGCCAACCTCAGGAAAACAACAAACAAGGTGTGCCATTACTCTGAACACCACCAAACAAACCAGCCAGATAAACCTCGCTGAAGACAAGACAGCCCTATATCCATGGAAGCCAAACTCATGATCATCCATCTCAAGATCATTTGAGGTGGGACAGACCGTAAGCTTAACCATCAACACTCCTGATCTCAGAGACTAGTAGCTCTCTAAACTCTTAATGTCAAAAACAGAACCTCTACTTTAAAGCGACGATCCCAGACATGACCTCAGTGTTATGAGTTTGCCTGAGTGATGTTTTCATCTAGTGTTTATGAACACAAGATATGTCTACAGTGTCCGTATCTAAGTGGCAAATTGGTTAAACAGCTGAATCTGAATTATATTCATCTTTAATTATCATCCGCAATATGAAATGTTACGTGTTTATCATACAGCAGTTCTTTAAAATTAAATATTTCACATTTCAATAAAAATAAATATTTTAAACAATGCTATTGTATGAAATAAATAAATAATAAAATATGACTTGTTTTTGGCCCAAATCCTGCAGTCTTATTCTGTGTCTTTAAAAAAAGGTTGAGAACTGCCAGATATGTGGTTCGTAGAAAGACAACTTTAAGTGTTGCATGAAAATAAGCTGACCAACACAAAAATCCCTTTACTCCCACTGACATACACTTTCTCAGCAGCCTGATCTCCTCTATTTATTTTTCCATCCCTGCTGTGGTTTTCCTATTCAGAGTGCACCGGTGCAGCCCGATGCATCAACAGGACAGTATGAAGCCTTTAAACATAAAAGCCTGCATCGCTGCGGTGGAGGGTAGGGCAGGGTGTGCACACAACTTCGATGCAGAACGGTTTTGGCCGGACATGGAGACGCTTTTAATCTGGACTATAAAACTGGCTTATGGGTCAACCAGTCACTGTAAATAGCTAGTATTATTATTTCTTATATAATATATAAAATTATATTTAAAATTATAAAATGCATAATTATAAATGTTTATTATTCTTTCTAAAACCAGTAAGTGAAAAAGTACCTTAGTTTTTGCATGGTTTTTCATAATGGTAATAGCTTAATATCCTTTTAAAGAACCACATATATGAATATGATAATCATGAATTACCATGGTCTATACATCCCAAGATGTGCCTCAGTAAGTCAACTGAATGTCCAAAGAGTGTAAAGCTGTAATTCCCATACTAACATTTGTGTTATTTCATCATTTTGATGACTTCAACTATTTTAAATTGTGGAAAATAGTCAAAATAAAGAATAAGTAGTTCCAACTTTTGACATCATACAACAATGCCATGGTATTTCCAATACTTCACCACAGTACTTCTTTGTAAGAGTAAAAAAATGCAAGAGCAAAAGCATGTTGCACAATCAAACACTACACTAGATGAACGTTTGACCTTGTCAACATATGTCACACGTTCACCACAAGTGTTATCATAAAGCAAGAAGTGAACAGCTTTGCTGTAGTTCAGTTTACCTTGCTGGGAGTCCCATCCGCAGTCAGCGCGCTTCTTTGTGGAACCTGGTACACGTCTTTAGATGGAGGGATCTGGTAGATGCCCTGTCCCTGCAGGCTCTGGTGGGACGGCGGCACCTGGTACACACCCTGAGGTGTGAGTGGCCTCTGCTGGAGGGCGTGACCCTGTGGGGGGGAGGGGGATGCAGGCGACTGTCCTTCAAACATTGGTCCGATTAGCAGTTTGAGGCGGTTGCCGGGTGCGATGCCCTGGCGGCCGTGGAGTGAACAGAGCCACCATCCCTCCAGGCCGCCAGTGTTCTGCTCGATGACAGTCAAGATATCACCCTTCCGGAATGCCAGCTCTTCCGGAGATTCTGGGAGGTTGTCGTATAGCGCTTTAGCCATTAGATTCTGTAAAGAATGAAGGTACAATAATTTATAATGCTGTTTGCACTCATTAAGGCGTTTAACATTCCAGATTTTGCATAAGAAAATTCTCACCCTAACTGCTAGCCGGCTCAAGCATAATATGATTTGTTTAGTATTATCACAATCATTGAGGCATGATCTAGGCATATTATATGATTACATACAGTGATTTTTGGACTTATTCAGCGGGTTCTTGTGGGCTGCAATATAAAGCGGTTCCCTGTAATCACAATTAGATGTCTAAATAACATCCATGTAACTCTATCTGTGTATTTTGGTGGCCTGCTGGGAGTTCCCTTCAAAAGAAGCTATTTCATCCACTGCGTCTCAATAATAATTTAAACTCAAACTGAACGTCTGGCCGAGTCGATCCACATCGGACTAGGAAAATAATCATAAAATCCACTCGACGGCTCCATAGCCAAAACATATTTCTCTGAGGGGCCATGCTGGAAAACCATTTTTCTGTCAATCATTTAAAAACCACTTTGAGGAAAAAAAAAAAGTGCTGGCAGAATTCAGGTCATATTGTGCCAGTCCACAGGATATTTCATATCACATTCTCTCATGTAAGATTGGAGTTTACATTTTTTATAAAACAATATTACACGTCTAGTGTGTTTGAAATATATTTTACCTATTTTACATTCTATGTATTTTTCATATTTGACACACACACACACATACAGGTGCATCTCAATAAAAAATACAACACCAGCAGATGACATTGCACCCCAAATCATCACAAACTGTGGAAACTTAACACTGGACACTGGACTTAACACTGATTACAACTAGATTCTTAAGCTTCAGTTCCACTTACATTGAAATTCTAACAAGATACCTTTATTTGGAATGTAAAAACTCAGTTCTAATTTGGTAATTTGGGATGTAATTTAGTGGTTGGCAGATATGGCTTTATCTTGGCCAACACATCAGCCTATCACTAACACTCCCATGGGCCAAACACAAACATTATCTTCACTTTGAACAGTGTGTCTATCAGCTTTTCCTCGGGTTCTGTCTTAGCAGACTTTGTGTGCCTTCGTCTGCTTTCCCACAATGCTAAGTAAACCAGTTCCCACGTGAACCTTCCTGTTTGAACAGCATCATTATCTGTGATTGGGCGTCTGGTCGCATGGCTATTGTCTCACATTCATGGCCTCGGTCACCCGCATTAGGGCATGACAACAACCCCCGCCAAGAGAATCACGGCGCGCTAATACAGTGAGCTTAAGAACATGACCTTTAGGGTCACCATTGTCTAATAGGAGCGTTTTGTGTTCAACTCTTAGCATTCAGCCTGTTTAGGGCTTATTTGCTCAAAAATAATACAAAAAGAATTAACTGAATGGGAAACAAGGCAGAGAATCAAACAAGGCATGAGAAAATCTTAAGTCGAATCACTGTCTTAACCACTTAATTTTATTTCCAAGTTTAGTTGTAGTGTGTCCAAACTTTAAACTGATGCTTTATTAAATTTCACGAAATTGCGTAATAACTCTTTGAAAAAGCCCTAATGCTTATTATGAGCAATGGTATTATCAATAGCCTTAGCAAACATCACTAACTAGTTTTTATTATACTAAATATATGTGATAGTCGTTTTTGGTCTTCTCACCTGCACACACACACACACACACACACACACACACACACACACACATACACACACACACACAAAATGTGATGTCTGTAAGCAGAACTGATCTGGAAATATTCCATTCAAAGCATTTACTGTGGTATCACAGCAATACATGTTTCCTCTTGTGCAAAGTTTTCGTGCAAAAAATTAAGAAATTAACTTCACTACAACTACAGTGCAACACTTTTAGGAAGAAGTACTGCATTTCACAAACATTTGACGTGCATCTTACAACAAACCCTGATCTGTAAGACCACCCTAAACTAGCCATCATCTACCTTAGACTTTAGATATGACTGTGGCAGAAAATATGCGTTATCTACATCCAAAATAAATTCCAGTCCTTAATGATTGTGATAACTCAATCTGTAATCTCACTGCATGGCAACAGACTTAAACAGAGATGTTGGCCTCATCATAAAGTGATCTAATCAGCGGTGTATTCTTGCCCCACTACACACGACAAGTGTTAGACATTACCTGTCCTGGTCTGGGAAGCCCCAACACTTCAATGTAGAAAAGACTTCCTGAAAGTGATCCGTAATTGAGCTGTAAAGCTACATGATGTAGTATGGTATTTCATTGACTCTCATGAACCGTTTGGCCATCTTATAAACACTGATGTTTTACATGGAAAGAACCAGATGTGTCCAGGTTTGCCCAGCAAATAGTTCACGATGTCTAGAAGTTGCCAATTGGTGCAACACTTCAAATTTACAATGTTGATTACAAATAGGGTATTATAGTTAATAAGGGTTATTATAGTTAACGAAAACCAAAATAATAAAAAAGTTACTTAAAGGTTAATTGAAACTAACATAAAAAGTAATACTTAAGGTACCATGATATTTGCTTCAAAATAAAAATAAAACTTAACATTTCTCATTTTCATTTAGTTTATTTGGTGCACTAAAATAACTAAAACTGAAATACAAATGTATAAAAACAACAGACATTTAAAAAACAAAAAAAGGAACAAAAAAACCTAATAAAAATGACAAAAACACAACAAAATTATAAAACTGACTAAAATGAAAACTGAAAATATGAAAATTATTAATAAAACTATAGTATTTCAATGATACTAAAACTGATTCAAGATAAAGAAATTATTTAAATTCACTTTTGAAACTGAAAAAAAAAATCTAAAGACAATATAGACATTAAAAGACTAATAAAAATGGCAAAAACACAACAAAATTACAAACTGAAAATATGAAAATTATTAATAAAACTATAGTATTTCAATGATACTAAAACTGATTCAAGATAAAGAAATTATTTAAATTCACTTTTGAAACTGAAAAAAAAATCTAAAGACAATATAGACATTAAAAGACTAATAAAAATGGCAAAAACACAACAAAATTACTATGACTAAAGTTAATATGAAAATTTAAATTATGAATATAAAAACATTCAAATTATTAATAAAACTATAATAATATTTCAATGATACTAAAATTGATTCAGGATAAAGAAATTATTTAAATTATCACAAATATAATGCTTAATTTGATATAATTAATGTTATATATTATAATGATGAGCAAGAATGACACATTGCAAAAAAAATGGTTACGTACGTTTTAAATTGGATGTGGTTTAGGTCGAATTTCTTTTGGCCTAACTTTAGCTTCTCGTATCCACACCTGGAGCAATGCCTTTACATCAGCTCTCCGCTCAAGAGACTTTTGGGAAATTCATGACTCATCCAGTCCTAAATGATGTTTTTTTTTTTTGTGGCGAGACAGTTTGTGTTTGTATAATAAACCCTATACGTTGAGGAATACATGCTAACCTGCACAGAACTTAAAACCATTACACAACAAAAATTACTATCGCACGGGAGAACCTCCCTCCTTCTTAAGTACACTCTCATTGTGTGGTTTGTGGCTTTACTCCAGTAAAATCATCAAGGCTGATTATGTAAGTAAGTAAATGAGCACGTCAAAACACTAGTGAAAAATTCCCCTAACAACGCTGCCAAAGTCACCAAAACACTGCAGATGTGGTCTCGGCCAATAAGCAAACCCCCTACCTTGCGAAAAGTGGTGTGTTCCTCCAGTGAAATGGAGTGGTGTGAGAATTAAGGCCAGCTCACTTTAATGTTCCCCTGGAAGGAGGACGGTGTGGGTAGGACTGGTGAACCAGCACCTTTTACCCTCATTTCACTCAAATAAATATAGAAGATAATTACCATAATGACTCTAATACAGACCTGATGACTCAACTTGGCCGTTGTACTGAATGAACGAGAGTTTGGCTCTGTTGAATGAAGGGGACATTCGAGGGACTGGCTAGGAATGATTATGTTTACTCTAGATAATTCTTGAGCTAGTTCGTCTGTCTTGACATCTTAATGCAATGCGTCATGTTTTGGCGGAAAAGATAGTTGCATGTGAGTTTACTTGCAATTAAACCGCCTTTGGCAAACAGACGATGACAATAATAGCAGCAAAACGTGATCGATAATTTCACGCCCCAAGCCAAAACACAATAGAGTGCTTGATCAATGCTCTATATGACATACAGTAAGTTACTCATGAACAACTAGAAGCTAGAACATGCATCAAAGAGATTGTGGATCTTTACAGAAAATTTTATGTAACATTATAAATTAAAGTCATTTTTCATTTGTCAAATAGCATGTAGCTGATATCACTGGAGCAAAATACATTGAATTCAGTCTCTGCAAATACTGACATGGTGAATCTCATGAAAACAGGTCATATTTCATCCAAAAATCAATAATAAATAAAAAAAATTAATTAATATTGTGCTTAATGAATATTCAAACCTATTTTGGACCATTATGATTTTTTTTGTGAAATTATATAATATAGCCTAATTTAAGAACATTTCACCTCCAAATTTTCATCACCA